>NC_042621.1:297443630-297735022 GCF_901001135.1 Rhinatrema bivittatum | reverse complement strand
AGAGAGAGAGAGAGACGAGAGAGACGAGCGAGAGAGAGGGAGGAGAGAGAGAGAGGAGGCGAGAGAGGAGAGGAGCGAGGAGGAGAGAGAGAGAGAGAGGAGAGAGAGAGAGGAGAGAAAACATGTGTATGAGAGAGAGGAAACGTGTGTTGCAGATGTGCATATGAGAGAGAGGGAGTTGCATGTGTTAGAGTATGTGCGAATGAGAGAGGGAGATAAGCACTAGGATGCCCTAGCAGCGACCCAAATGCTGACCTGCTGATGGAATCCTGCACATAGCCAACAGAAGAAACATTTGACACCTAGAAGACAGGTGAGTCATATGGCAGGATGTGACTAAGAGGGAAAGGAAGGGTATGAGTGAGGGAAGGAAGGGGGAGAAAAAGGGAAGAGGAGGGAAGGGATGTGTGACAGAGAAGGGAAGGGAGTGAAAGGGGTGAATAACGGAGGGAAGGGGAGGGGATGACTGGGAGAGAAGGAATGTGAGAGTGAGGGAAAGGGGATTGAGTGAGAGGGAAGGAGAGTGACTGAGGTAAGTGAAAGGGAAGGAAAAGGGGGAAGGGGAGTGAAGGAGAGGACAGAAAATGTTTGTTTCACATCCTTTCTTGTCCCCCCCACCCCCACCCCACTTCCCCATCATAAATCCAGGGCAATCTCAGAGTGACTAGAAATCAAAAGTTCCCAGGTATGGCGAGAGGTACATGTTTTATCCTTAGTTTTTAATTATTGTGTTATTTCATGTCTGCTATTTTGAAATATTTAATTGATTTTGGGAAATGTTCAAAGTTGTTTTTATTCTTATTATTTATTAGATGTTCTGTTCATCTGTTTGAACTATGCCTTTTATTAGTATGGTTTCTATTATTGATGAATTTATAATGATTTTGTTTTATGAGGAATGGTGATGTTTCTGGGTTTGTTTGGTGTTTTTTTTGCATTACTGTATTGCATATGAGTCTAGCTGGGAGAGAAGAGAGGCTGGGGAGCACGACTGCTGGGGAATGGAAGGGGCTGTGGGGGGGGGGGGGGGGGCAAGAATGCAGGAGACTGGGGAGCAAGTCTGCTAGGGCCTGGGATGGTAGGAGACTGAGACTGCTATTGCTTCTGTTTCTTTGAGATGGGAATTAGAAGAAGTTGATTCTCTGTCATTTCTGGGAAATGTGCATCTGAACATTTCTATATTTCTCTAGTATTATAATGCAGGCAGAGTCTGGCTTTTTTGGAGTTTCCAATTCAACTCCATTTTTTCTCTTTCTAATTTGTTGTCAATTATTCTGTATTTCATGAGGCAGGCAGGCAGGGTGCTGTAATGAGCTGCAGTGATGTGTGCAAGTCAGAAGTGGAAAAATTGTCTCCTAATGGTCAGAAGTGGAAAAATTGGAAATTTTGGAAGAATTTATAAATATAACACCACAGTCCTTGACTCTTGGTCTTTTTCTTATCAGAGAATGTTTTTGCTTGCGGTACCACTGAGGCAAGGTTGGCGGCCTGTCAGAACACAGAAAAGCTTTTGCCCCTTAGACTGTTCACAACAGTCTATCAGTTTAACAAAGTCCCCCATGAGAGGCTTCTAAAAAATTTAAACGTCATGGGATAGCAGGCAGTGTACTTTTGTGGCTTGCAAACTGGTTAAAAGACAGGAAACAGAGAGCAGGATTAAACTGTCAGTTTTCTCAGTGGAGAGAGATAAACAGTGGAGTGCCTCGGGGATCTGTACTTGGACCGGTGCTTTTCAATACATTTATAAATGATCTGGAAAGGGGAATGATGAGTGAAGTGATCAAATTTGCGGATGATACAAAATTATGCAGAGTAGTTAAATCTCAAGCAGACTGAGATAAAATGGTGAAAGATTTCAAAGGGGTATGGGATAAACACTGTGAATCCCTAAAGGCTAGAGGTGGAAATGAGCAAAAGAACGCATGGGTAATTTGCTGGTATAGTGGTTACTACCCTTAACAAATAAGCCTTCATACTGTTGATGCAACTCATTATTGCTCTCTGCTTTAAACAGCAGGGACAAAGAGGAAAGGATGGAATTAGTTTCAGACAGCAACCAACAAGGATATTAAATTTTACAGTCTGGGAAAACAAATAAGCATGGGGGTAACTTGCAGATGTAACTGTTACTACCCTCAACCAATAAGCCTTAAACTTGTGATGTAACTCCAACATTGCTCTCTGCCTCAAGGGCAAGAGACAACAGATAAAGGGAATTGGACTCAGACAGTAACCAACAAGAGCCCTGACTAACAGTTTGGGAAAATTGTATGCCACAACAATGCCACCCCTGATGCTACCACTGTAGGGGAGGCCTGTATGGCGCGACTGATGCTACCATAAGCTTGCTGGGCAGGCAGGATGGGCCATTTGGTCTTCTGCTGTCATTTCTATGTTAACTTGCAGGAGAACCTTGTAAGACTGGAAGATTGGGCTTCCAAATGGCAAATGAAAATTTAATGTGGTCATGTGCACGTGATGTATATAGGGAAAAATAACCCATGCTGTAGTTACATGATGTTAGGCTTCATGTTAGGAGCTACCACCCAAAAAAAAAGATCTAGGTGTTATAATGGACAATACATTGAAATAGTCAGCACAGTGTGCTGCAGTGGTTAAAAAGAAAACAATGTTAGGAATTATTAGGAAGGGAATGTGTAAAAACAGTGGATGTCATAATGCCTCTGTATCGCTCCATGGTGAGACCGCACCTTGAGTACTGTATTCAGTCCTGGTTGCTGCATCTCAAAAAAAAATAGATGCACTGGAGAAGGTGCAGAGAAGGGCAACCAAAATGATAAAGGGGATAAAATGGCTCCCCAATGAGGAAAGGCTAAAGAGGTTAGGGCTGTTCAGCTTGGAGAAGAGATGGATGAGGGAGGAAATGATAAAATCATGAGAGGACTAGAACAGGTAAATATGAATCGGTTATTTACTCTTTCAGATAATAGAAGGACTAGGGGGCACTCCATGAAATTAGCAAGTAGCACATTTAAAACAAATTGAAGAACATTCTTTTTCACTCAATGCAAAATTAAGCTCTGGAATTCGTTGCCAGAGGATGTGGTTAAAGCAATTAGCTTATCTGGGTTTAAAAAAAGATTTGGACAAGTTCCTGGAGAAATCCATAAACTGATATTAGTGAGATTGACTAATTATTAGTACTATTAGTACTTATTACTGGCATTAGTAGCATGGGATCTATTTAATGTTTGGGTACTTGCCAGGTACCCAAAAATTAAATAGATCCTATGCTACTAATCCTGGATTGGCCACTGCTGGAAACAGTGATTGATGGACCATCGGTCTGACCCAGTATGGCAACTTATGTTCATTCTTTTCTGTAGTTTCTATTAGTGTGACTTTCTTGCCCTTAAGCAAATCCTCCTGATAGAAATGGGGGGGGGGGGGGTGCCAGGAAGGCAACATATGCATTGGCCCCCAAGCACCAGGGATCCTTACTACGGCCTCTGCATATTTCTCAGTTATATGGTTAGTAATTACAGGAACAATTAGTCAGAGAATCAGAGATGGTCTGTCCTCCCCTCCAGGCAATAGTTATGTATTCTTGTCCATGCTAACCAGCCTCTAGCCTATGAATGAACCAAAAGAAATGGACAGGAGTCAACTGGCAGCTAAGCTATTGTATTGAAGATGGACTGTGAATTATGGTGGGGCGAGGTGGTGGGAGATAGTATGGTAACTGCCTAACACAATAGTATCATGTAAATTTAGAAAGAAATGCCATCAGAAACATCATGGGAGATCACAATACTAATATGACCTGATACCAGCATAGCAAATTATTCTGTCATCATAGGACATCACAATCTCACCCTGCAGTTAACTTCAAAGATGAACTGCTACTATATTACAAATAGCATGCATTCTTCCATCAGCCCTTTAAGTAGTGACTGTGACCCACATAAATTCTGATACAGAATTCTGATTTGAAGCTGTGGTTCAGCCAAGAGGAAAATGTTTGTTTTCTTCTCATCTACGGACTTTTACCTTCAAGTCCTTGGGGGAAGAGGTGAAAGTTGGAATAGCTGTATAAAATAAAGGCAGCACCATATCCTGACACACAGAAATATTCCACTACAACAGCTCCTTTCTCGAGGGGGGGGGGGGGGGGGGGGCTGTATGGCTCAAGGGAAATAGAGAGCTACAGAGTTGTTCACCTGTGGGTCACTGATTCAAATCAAGATCAAGTCTATAGTGACAGGAAATCATTATCACCAAAAGCTGTTTGGTGGCCTGTGTGAAATGAGTTGGTGGTCTCAGTACACTTCCCAATAGGCAACTGTCTGCATGACTATAAAAACACAAATTAACAATCACAATTTGGCAAACTCGGAGAGGACACAGATTGCAGAGACAGAGAGACAATCACACTCTCACCCCTAGCAGTGGTCCCTGTGGAGCACGGCTGAAGCACTTCAGTATGGTAGATTTGTAGTGCTCCTTTCTGTGCTGTATCTGCTATGTGGATAAACAGGGGACTCTGGTTTAGAGCATATTTCATGAGCACAAATTGATTGTATAATAAAATTTTCCACAATTTTTTTAAAAGCTGACAAGAAAGCAGTTTCTCTCTAGGTGACACTAGTCATCCCTTGCTTTTTCCTTTTTTTTTTTTTTTTAATTTATGCAAAATCAGAAACATTTGGAGATAAATTCAGTTATTCTTTAAAACAAAACAAAACAAAAACACTCACCAAAGAAAAACTCTCCATTTAACCAAATAACATTATAGTATTATAATTATAAATTGATGATCCAATTGATAATAGAGAGATATACAAACCCAAGAAATTAGAAATAAGGCATAGACACAACTATTAGCTACATTATTTCATTAAATATCTATGGGAGAAGAAGTGGTGGGCGACTGATGCCAGAAACATTTTAAGCTGTTCCACACTGAAAAATATGTAGACTTCCTCCCCCCTCCTCAACATACACTTACAAGGAAATTTTAATTTGAAGCTAAACCCCAAGGAAATTATTTGTTGGCGTACAGCCAAGAAACCTCTATGCTTGAGTTGTGTAGTTGGGGAGAGATCTGGAAAAATTTTAACATTATCATTTATAAAGGAGATAGGAAATTTTCTAAAATAATTTTTCAATATATTTTGAACATCAAATGTTGATATTAATGAAACCAAAAGAGTATTTCTGTCTAAAATTTCTGTTGAACTTTCTAAGATTTCTGTTAAATTCTCTTGCAAGTTAATCTGTTTGATGTTGCTGTTGTTTAGGAGGAAAACAACATTTATTAATTGCTGGTGAGTTTCCAGCTTCAAAACCCAAAGCTTCCTGAAGAAACCTTTTCAATGTAACACAAGGAGTCTCTCCTAAAACTCTAGGAAAATTCAAGATTCTAATATTTAAGTGTCTAGAAGCATTTTCCAGTACTTCTATCTTCAGGCAATGGCATCCCGATCTTTAAACCACTGTTACTTTAAATTTTCTTTCTCCTTCAGTTCAAGAAACAAAACTTTAGAGGAAATATCCTCAATTTTGTTTGCAGAACAGTTGAAGATTGAGTGTTTTGTAATGCCAACACTCCACTTTTTTACTCAAATTGTTCATGGCACTCGCCATTCCCGCCATTAGGTCCCATAGCTCAGCCATAGTGACGCCTCTTCAGGGCGGTCTGGAATCACTAGGGGTTTAAACTCTGGGGGGGGATTGAAGAATTTGCAGGTTATTCCCTGCTGTACTCAACCCCAGAGCCCCTTCTGCCAGCCCAGTTCGCGATGTTCCAGCGCCATTCAGGTCCTCCGGGACGACCGCTGTAGACAACTCTACATAAGCAGCTGCAGTCAACGATGTTTGCTCTACGATCCCAGAAGCTGTCCCCTCGTTCAGCGCTCCGTGTTGTAACAGCCCTGCTCTCTGCGTCGGGGCTTGTCTCAGGTCTGGGCTCAACGAAATCTCCTCCAGTGCGAGCACAGCTCTCTCCGTATCCAGCACAATGGGCTCCTCAATTCGTGGAGTTGTAGCTGATGTGCTTAGGAAATGAATAATTTCCTGCTGCATACTTGAAGATGGTGGGGGAATGGAGGGATATATCCTTATCTTCCCCTTCCTTTTCGGCGGCACTTGAGTCAGGAAAAACAGGTAAATTCAAGGAGGCAGCGGAGCTACAACTCGCTCCTCACAGCATGTCGCCATCTTGAATCCCGCATTTTCCTTCTTAAGGAAAAGGGGGTGCTATATTTTAAAGAGGGGGACAGAAATTTCAGAGCTGACTCACTACTTGTGCAGTGTCACTTATCAGTCACGTATCAGGAAAACTTTGGGGAAAATGGTTGAATCAGACTAGTTAACATCACGGCTTTTTTTTTACCTCTAGTTTTTGGTATACTGTGGGGCAGATTTTATAACCTGTGCACGCTACCCGGCTGGCTGCCAGCCTGCCCTTCCCCGGCACGGCCGCTGTGCCAGAGGACTTGGGACCGTCCCCGGACAACCACCCCGCCACCGCCCCTTTTCAAAGCCCGGGACGTGCGCGCGTCTCCAAGCCTATGCAAATAGGCTCAGCGCGTGCAGGAGCAGGTTTTCGGAGTTACGCGCGTAACCCTTGGAAAATCTGCCCCGGTATGTTTATACTATGTTTTCTGTATCTTGTATTACATAAAACTCTGGGGTAAGCCTGTACCTCACCCCAACTACACCACTTTTCTTGCTATTTCTTTTCATCTGTCATGTACCCATCACATATTCAAATATTATAGCAAGCAGGGCTTAACTGTGGGGGAATGGCTTGGAATGGAGTTCCACCGCTTATTTTCAGACTTGAGGCAGAGCAGCAGGAATGTTCTGCTCTAGCGCCTACCCTCCAGACAGCCTGCAGAAAAAAAGTAGGTAAGCGGGAGTAGACCGAGTAGAGAGTAGCCATTCAGTTCCCTAATTCAGCCCTTCTGCTCACTGTTCTGCCCCCTATCTCTCCCACTTATTCTGCAGGGAACAGGAGAGGAGGGTGCGATCCTGAAGCAAACACTGCAGCACAAAAAAGAGGCATAAAAAGAGGTTGAAATGACAAAGGCAAATGGTACCTTATAGACTAATTTACTGAGGCATGAGCTTTCGAATGCCAGAGTCCACTTCACCAGCGGTTGAATTAGCACGTTTGGAACTTAAGAGCAGTAACGCCAATCAGCAAGACTTAAACCTCAAAACTTGTTCTAATTCAACTCCTTTTTGTGTCTGTAACCCAGGGTTTAATTTTTGATGCAATGACCTAGAACCATTTTTCTGGGACCTGAAGAAGTGGAACATGCAATGGTGTAAATCAGTTCTGGTGGGTGATGGACAGCTGGTGGTTGATGGTGGGGGCTGGAGATAGAGGAGGAGGAGGAAAAGTGTGAAGAGTAAGTTTGAGTATGTGTTTGGGAGAGAGATGATGCCATTTCTGGCCCCACCCCCTTCACACAGATCACACCTGGCCCTGGCCAAGCTCTCCATTGCCCCTCTGAGCTCCTTCTTTCCCACTGCTCCACAGTTCTACTTCCCTTTTGTCTACAAATTAAGCCTTAATAGTATTATATTTACTACTATGCATCATTAATGTAAATGATTCAGTAATCCTGTACCTTGCTCTGCATACTCTGGTAGGACAGTGTGCAACAAATCCTTGTACTAAATAAATAGCTAAATAAAATAAAAGCAGACATGCAACCAGTTAAATAGAATTTATCTGACCCTTTAATAGCAGCAAGGTTGTATCTATTATATGAGGGGCTCTCATTTTTCTAGCTAAACATTTAATACAAATGAAAAAATTAAAATACTGAACGTGTCTGTGCAAATAAAACAAGTCAAGTCTGTTTCCTGTTTTTAGGGAGTTATTTCATTGGTTATTGACTTCCGGTCAGTACTACAAACATTAATTTTTTCAAGCACTGATTACTGTAATGCCCTTCTACTAGGATTACCCCACACCACGATAAGACCTCTACAGGTATTACAAAACACAGCTGCAAGAATTTTAACCGGTAAAAGTAAGAGAGACCATATCACCAAAACCCTAACTGAACTACACTGGCTACCCATTGAACAAAGAATTCAATATAAGACTCTTTGCACCATACATAAATTAATACACGACAAAAAGGTAGAATGGCTGAACACAGCCCTTCACGTACACGTCCCTAATAGAAACTTCAGATCAGCAAACATAGCCCTACTAACTATTCCCTCAGTAAAAACAGCCAGACTAATGCAAGTAAGGGATAGGGCCCTATCCCTGGCAGGACCTAAAATATGGAACACAATGCCTTTAGAAATCAGAACACAAAGAGACATCAAAGCATTCAAAAAAAGTTTAAAAACATGGCTATTTAAGCAAGTATACCACAAAGGGCATGAAGAGTAGAATCCAGGGAATTGTATGATGCAGTCCGAAGAACTCCCACACACACACACACACACACACACATCAGCTTACTCGAATGGTGTGTGTGTGTGTATATTTTATTTTACTTTACCTCTATTAGATTGCAACAACAGAGGACAAGACTTAAGTGTTAATTTATCTTATAGCCGATATACTTAAAGTAGACATGACTTATCACAACCACTAAGTAATATTTAATATGAAACTATGTTACAGTATTTGATGGCACCTGTTTAGTTAATATAACTCAACACATTTAAGTTTGAATGTATGTGCCTTATTGTGAACCGTTGTGACGGCAACTAGCTTAACGACGGTATAGAAAAGATTTTAAATAAATAAAATAAATAAATAAATGTTTACATATCCATACAGAAGAAACAAGTGAGGTAAATAGTCAGCAGATGGTTTGAGGACATTATGGACAAGCTGAGTTGAACCTGTATTTGCCTTAATTCATCTCGGTACTTGGAGTCCTTTTTTTCTTAACAGAAAGTGCAACCATAAATACAACAGGGGTGGAACCAGGACTGGTTCAGGCCCATCCCCAATGACCTCAAGTAATCCACTACCTCTAAGAAAAATCTGAAGCCCAAAATATATGCAATGAAATAAAATGTTGAAATCAGAATCAATGCAGCTTATCACAAGTAACCTACAGTCATCATATCCCCCCCTAAATCAGAATATTACACAGTGCTGCCACCACCCCTAATATGAACGACAGGACAGTGCCTACTTAAGATTTACTAGATCTAGTAGAATGGTTGATAACGGCTTATCCTTTTGCCCAGCTCCTCCAACACAAGCAATATCCCTCATAATATAAACTAACTTGCTGATATTCCGCAGATCACTCCCGAGACAATTAAAATATTTATGTGAAGTTTATATTTTTAAAAATTTTAGAATTTTATATTGAGGTTTCATGCCTACTTACATTCAAGAAAAAACTCAAGACTTGGCTGTTCCGACAAGCCTTCCCGATCCCTCGGATACACTTTAGATGATTAACACTTCCTGAGCACTATAGACTTTGTCCTCCTCCAACCTCTTTACAAGCGCTAGTTTCTGCTAACCACTTAATAAGCACTAGCCATGTTACCATGTTGGTTTTATGTTTCTTAACCTTTCTGCCCTCTTAGGCCTTTATTTCCAGCTGCTTAAGCCTCCGAGTTTTCCATCCCTGTTAAATATAACTTTGATTCTTCTATTACTTGTTTAAAAAAAAGTTTATTTTCTGATACAGTCCCCCTGTTCGATGTAAACCGACCTGATATGGTATTTTACCATGAAGGTCGGTATAGAAAAATACTAAATAAATAAATAAATAAATAGGTTTCACTAAGTGTAAAACAACTCTAGACTGTAGAGATACAGAAAGGAAAATGTATATGCATTTTATGGAAGAAGAATCAGAGAGCAGAAAATCTAAAAAGATAAGGATAATTCCAGGGTGTATAGGTAGGCTATCAAGAAGGCCAAAGAGATGATCTTTCTAGGAAACTTGATTCAGCTAATAGGCCTAGGAAATTGGAAAAATTGGTACAGAACTTCTTGCAGTCTGTAGTGTTGCTGAAGCTTTAATCCTAAAAGAGATAAAGCCTCTAAATTAATCCTCAGTTACAAATATCATATACGGTAATCACTATATTAAGAGGATCTGTATTAATCATTTAGTGCATGTACCGGTATGTCCAGTAGAGTGTAAATCAGGAGAGCAGTGATACACTCTCGCTAAATTAACACTGCACTGCTTTACTCTTTATTTTAATCCCAAAAAAGACTAATAAGTACGGAGCTACCTGCTGGGACACAGAATATTGCAGAATGCAGCACGCTCCTAGAGGCCAGAGAATCCAAAAGGAACCAAGAATGTACAATGAAGACATCAAGTTTGTGCAAAATTGGAACAAAATAATTGGAACAAAATACTTAATAAATGTTTCTTGGATCTAACGATTCTCATAATAGAAAAAGCACAGTCAATATCCATACAATTAAAAGAAGAAATAGACCCATCTTTAAAAGAGTTACAGGATAATTACAAACGTTCTCTAACCGAATTTAAAGCACAAATGGACAGGTTTAGAGCAGAAATCAAACAGATGAAACTTGTTAAATTCCATATATTTTATATATATATATATATATATATATATATATATATATATATATATATGTATGGTCTTCATCCTCTGGCCACAAAAACAGGAAAAAGCATGTTACTTTTCAGGATTCCTCTGATGATTCATCGGGAGAGGAACACCACAAAGCAACTACTAGAAAAATGCGAGTTGATGACATAGGAGACCATAATCAGGAGGCTAACACATAGCAACCTTTTTTGGCATCACAACCATTCACCAAACACGAGCAGGGGAAAGAGACGACCTCGCATATAGACCTGAGAACCCAGTTGCGCTCACGGCAACACAGACATTAAATAACCCCTCTAACCTGGGAAGGTGATACGGTGGTAGTTAATCTGTCACACCATATCTTAACTCCAGCACAAGAATCGCTTTTAAATAAAGGGCTGTCGTTTGTTCCAGTCACCCATTATTCCTCCTTTGAGGAAGAAAAATGTTTTCAAAGATTTATAAGATCTATACACTCTACGGATCTTGAACAATCAGTAGCTTTGCCACAATCAAAGTGGATACTTCCAGGTCCAACAGATGCTGCTATATCACCATTTGCAGAGTTAGTTTGAAAAGAATGTTTTAAATCACAACATAAAATTAGAATGTATAACAATTTATCACGTAATGGAACACGCATTACAGGAATTTAAAAATGATCACTCTAAAGTAATTAAACCAGCAGATAAGGGGGGATCCATAGTTATACAAAATGGAGAGGATTATGTAGCAGAGTTCAATCAACAGCTACAAGATGACACTTTCTGCCAGTATCTAGCACAAAATCCTACTTCATTACTTAAACAGGAAATAGATTGATTTGTACAATCAGCTGAAGAAGGTTGGATTACTAACAAAGAAAGTAAGTTTTTACAGGTCCGACACCCTATTTGTCCAGTCATTTATACAGTTCCTAAAATTCATAAAATTTTTTCATCTAAGGCAGGGATGGCGAACTCCAGTCCTTGAGGGCCACAAACAGGCCAGGTTTTCAGGATATCCACAATGAGCATGCATGAGAAAGATTTGTATCCAATGGAGGCAGTGCATGCACATTTTTCTCATGCATATTCATTGTGAATATCCTGAAAACCTGGCCTGTTTGCAGCCCTCGAGGACTGGAGTTTGCCATCCCTGATCTAAGGGGTCTCTATTAGAGTCATTATTGAAATTCGTTGATATCTTTGTCCACGATTCCGTCCTGATTTTGTCATCATATATTAGGGATTCTTCTCATTTCATTATTTTATTGGAGCATTATGATGGTCCCTTCCAAAATTTATATATAATCACGATTGATATCAATTCATTATATACAAATATTCCCCAAAAAGAGGCTTTAGCAGTAGTGAGAGAAACACTGGCACAAAGGTGTACAACACAGCATATTCCTAACTCCTTTACCATGGATTTAGCCTCGCTGGCATTACAAGAACATTTATTTAGCTTTGATGACATTTTCTTTCAACAGATAAAAGGCATGGCTATGGGAGCCTCAATGGCCCCTGATATAGCCAACCTCTATGTAGGAGAATTTGAGAAAAAACATCTGCCTGAATCTCCTTTCAAAGACCATGTCACATTTTGGAAAAGGTACATAGATGACATCTTCGTGCTCTGAACAGGTGATGTAGAAGATTTAAAGAGTTACATGGGTTGGCTTAATACTTGACATCCAAATCTTCAATTTACATTTGCCTATGAGGCTACACAAATATCTTATTTAGACATTCAAGTTCAGTTGTCTGGCAACACCTTTCTTTTACTATTTTTTGAAAAAATACAGACTGCAATATTTTACTTCATTACACAAACTTCCACCCAAGACATCTTAGAGACAATTTATCAGTAGGTCAATTTTTGCACCTAAAGACACCTTTGTTCCACTGTATCTGAATTCAAACTTCAAACAGCTAAAATGAAACAGATTTCAGATAAGGGGATATCCTGACAATATTATTACAAAAGCTTATAAGAGAACACGGTGGGCCAACAGAGACCTGCTGTTGACTCCCCAGGCCCAAAAGTGAAGACGACATATAACAGACTCACATAAAATAGTCTGTGTGCTTCCTTATTCAACACGAGCAAGTTTTTTTATAAATCCATGATTATAAAATATTGGCTCGTGTTAATCATTCAGTGTTCTAAGAAAATCCAACTTTTGGTCTTACTCAAGCAAGGAATCTTTGGGATGGGCTAGTACATTCAGCTTTCTACTCATTTATAATTAACAAGCCGTAAATCCCGTTAAAACGGGCTACATCCCTCTGTCTCTCACCTCCCCCTCATTCTCTCTCCCCTCACTCTTCACCCTCCCCCACCCACTCCTCTCCACCCTCCCTCTCCTCTCACTCAGTCCCCCCTCTCCCTCACTCCCTCCCACTCAGTCCCCCTCTCCCTCCCTCCCACTCACTCAGTCCCCCTCTCCCTCCCTCCCTCCCTCCCCCCACCTCCATTTCCTCCCGGCGCCGTAAGCGCGACTTCCCGCAACCCTCACCCGGCTCCATTAACTCCTCCCGCTCCTGCCGGCAGATCTCGGGGGGGGTCACTCCCGCGCGCGCGGCAGTGACCCCCCCGAGATCTGCCGGCAGATCTGGGGAGGAGAAGTAGCGGCACCGCGCGCGGTGCCGCTACTTCTCCTCCCGCTCCTGCCGGCAGATCTCGGGGGGGGGGGGCGGGAGTGACCCCCCCCCCCCCCGAGATCTGCCGGCAGATCTCGGGGGGGGGTGTCACTCCCGCGCCCCCCCCCCCCCCCCGAGATCTGCCGGCAGATCTCGGTGGGGGGGGGCGCGGGAGTGACACCCCCCCCCCCCCCCCCCCCCCCCCGAGATCTGCCGGCAGATCTGGGGAGGAGAAGCAGCGGCACCGCGCGCGCGCGCGCGGCGCCGCTGCTTCTCCTCCCGCTCCTGCGGCCCCACCGCCATTTTTTTTTCTGATCGACATCCTTGCCCGCACATGCGCAGTAGAGCTGCGCTCTACTGCGCATTTGCGGGCCGTCGGTCACAGGCCATTTATAAGGTAGATGACATCCCTAGACTACAAGCTGGGTTTCAAGCTTGCGGATCATGCAATATTTGTAGATATACAATTTCAGGATCTACAATTAATATTCCACAACACAAACCTTTCAAAATTCTTTAATCATTGTCTTGCGATTCTGAAGGAGTCATTTATATAATACAATGACCCTGAAAGTTTATATAAGTAGGAAAAAACATCCGAAAATTTAAATTACGCATACAGGAACACCACAGTTGTATTCGCAGACAAAAATGTGAAGCACAATTAGTTGACTATTGGATTACAGCAGCCCACACCACAGAAGATTTACAAACAGCAGCCCTTATTCAACCACGGAGACAGAGACAGGATGGAGGCGATTCAGAGAAGGGCGACTAAAATGGTGGGTGGTCTCCATTGAATGCCTTATGAGGAGAGGTTGAAGAACCTGAATATGTATACCCTGGAGGAGAGGAGGAGCAGGGGAGATATGATACAGACCTTCAGATACTTGAAAGGTTTTAATGATCCATGGTCGTCAACAAACCTTTTCTATTTGAAACAATTTAGTAGAACTAGGGGTCAATTTGAAACTCCAGGAAGACAGACTTAGAACCAATGTCAGGAAATATTTCTTCACTGAGAGGGTGGTGGATGCCTTGAATGCCCTTCTGGAGGAAGTGGTGAAGACTAAAACTGTGAAGGATTTCAAAGGGGCATGGGATAAACATTGTGGATCCCTAAAAGGCTAGAGGATGGGAATAAATAAAAAAGCTAAATCTAAGAGTAACATGGGGGTAACCTGCACAGAGCGGCAGTTACTACCCTTAAGAGAAACATGGAGGTAACCTGCACGGAGCGGCAGTTATGACCCTTAAGAGAAACATGGAGGTAACCTGCACGGAGCGGCAGTTACTACTTTGGGAAGCTTGCTGGGCAGACTAGATGGACCATTTTGGTCTTTTTCTGCCGTCATTACTATATTACTATGTTAGATCGCCACGAGGAGGTGATTTTGATAAGAAGTTTATTTATTTAAAAACTTTTCTATACCGTCGCTAAGTTATATACCATCGCAACGGTTTACAAATAGGCACATAGACTAAGGTAAGTAGTTGTAGGATATCTTACATTCTAACAGGTGCCAATAAAGTTCGGTTACAATTTCATAAATAAAATCATTATTTGAGTAATGTTGGTCAAGTCCAGGTATATTATTGAGTTACTATCACTTTGAAATATTACTTCTTAAAAGTAGGATTGATTAAAATAATTCTCATCTGCATTACCTTGTACTTTCATTCTCTACCCTCCACACTCTTTAGTGAAGGCTTTTTTAAAGAGCCATGTTTTTAGATTTTTCTTAAAAGTTTTGAGATTATTCTGTAATCTGAGTTCAGGTGGTATCGTGTTCCATAGTATGGGCCCAGCCAATGATAAAGCCCTTTCTCTCACTTGGGTTAATTTTGCTGACTTTACTGAAGGGATTGTTAGTAGTGCTTTGTTTGCTGAGCGGAGGTTTCTTTGTGGAACGTGTACTCGTAAGGCTGTGTTTAGCCAGTCTGCTTCTTTATCATATGTTAGTTTGTGAATGGTGCATAAGGCTTTGTATTTTTTATCCTGTATTCGATGGGTAACCAATGTAAGTCTGCTAGAGTTTCGGTTATATGGTCCCTCCTCTTTTTTCCCGTCAGTAGTTATTATAACTAGAACACTTTATAAGTGGGATACAGTTGTTCCTAAAGGATTAAATAAAGAAATTGAGTGGTTTCACTTTTTTGAATCTTTTTTTGAACTTGCAGCAGTTATTTAAAACAACTCCCCTTTGGGTTTAGTGATTTTGGCATTGACTTGGTTAACAGTGACGTCAGTGGTTCTAATTTTACCATTAGCCCCATGGGGTTTAAATGTGGAAAGGCTGAAATGCCACGGTGGTTTGACAATAGCAGCTCAGAACTGAACTCCCTCCCTCAGCACTGTAAGTAATACATTGGTGGCAATTAACTTTTTAGTTTTAAGATATATTGAAGTTTTATTTGTGTTTCTTCAGAACTGTCTCTCAAGCCCCTGAAGTAGGCAGTATCTAGCCAAAACGCTGACAGTGACAGGCGCATAAAGAAAGGGTGGCTGCAGTATAGTGAGTACATAGGAGAGCTGCTCTCCATTTGGAACTGTGTTATTTGGCCACCCTCTAAGAATATCGAGAGACTGATTCAAATTTTAAGATTTTTTGAGAGATTGGACATTACAGTTTAAAGGAATTGAAGTTATTTCTTTGGGGCAAAAATCAGATAAAAATAAAATAAAAAGAATAAAAAGTGGTGCAGTGTTAATTTAGCGAGAGTGCATCACTGCTCTTGCAGTTTATACTTTATCAAACACCAATGGATTAATACAGATTCTCTTAATATAGTTATTATATGAAGATTTAATCCTTACAAAAGTTAATTTTTTGTTTAAAAAAAATTGAAGACATTTGGGTTTTTATTGAAGGCCCCTTTGATGTTGGTAAGCCAAAGCCAGGGACCTTGATGATATGTACTATGTTTGTAGCTTTCATGATGGATCCTGTACTCATTTTATGCCTTATGTGGCACTTGGCGCCATGGAATGTGCTAGAGGACCACAATCACCTGGACTCCAGCTTTCAACAGAAAAAGCACTTTTATTATTACTAGTGCTCTCTTTGCTCATCAACCCCACCAGAGGTAATGTGTGCCGAAGGGGTGTGAAGGTGGTGGTGTGTGTGTGTGTGTATGGTGTGGCAGGTGAGGGGAAAGGAGAAAGGAAGAGGTGTGTGTGTGTATGGCTCTCTTCACCTGCCTTTGCAATTTCTACTTTATCCCCCTTCTCACCTGTGTGCATAAGGATAGGGGAGGTAGTGGTGTGTGGGGTGCCACACACTCTATGATCCCTATCTCCACCTTGTAATATAGGTATTTCCTCCTCCCCCCCCCCCGCCTGCCAGTGTTTATGGGTCAGAGTATGCTTTCCTTCTCTCCCCACCTGTCAGTGTTCAGAGGGGTAGGGTGGGGAACTGGGGAGAAGGGAGCCGAGAGAGAAGATAGGTATGGGACAAGTGGTGCTGTGGAATGCTGTGTGGGCACACACTTCCTCCCTTGTATTTTCCACTCTGCAGCCCTATTCTCCTCTCCCCCCATGTGTGTGTGGGGATGGGGGAAGTGTATGAGGCTGGGGAAACTTGATTTTAACATGCTCTCTATCCTGGGCAAGAGTGTGTGAGAAAAAATGGATGTCATCCAGATAAACTAGTACACAAGACTGTAGGAGATCTATGAAATTTTGTTTACCATGTGCCTGAAGACCGCAGGGGCATTGCAGACGCCAAATGACATGAGTAAGCACTCATAGTGACCATCCCAGGTTTTGGATACAGTCTTCCACTTGTCACCTTCATGAACCCTGATAAGGTTAAATGTCCCTCGGAGATCCAATTTCATGCAGATGCTGACACCTTGAAGTCTGTCAAATAGCTCCGAGATGAGAGGTAGTACATACCGGTTTCTTTTAGTAACAGCATTGAGACCATGATAATCAATGCATGGCATAGGAACCTGTCCTTTTCCCCTACAAAAAAAAAAAAAAAATTCAACCCTGGCCAGGGAAGTGGATGGTCAACTGCCAGGTTTGAGGTTTTTCTTTATACAGTACAGTTGGACACGGCTTGTATTTCTGGGACAGAGAAGGAGTAAACCAGGCCATATAATGGGGCCTTGCCGGGAAAGAGCTGAAGTGCCTGCATCTCCAATTCTCTTCTTCGGGGAGTTTAGACATTCAAAGCTGCATGGGCTAGGGGCAAGCCATGCTCCTTGGGAAGCGAGATGACCGACCTTTGGAACTGAGCAGCAAATCTTATATGTTTACAAAGGGAGTCCTTCTCCCAAACTTGCTCCTGGAACCACATGTCAATTTTAATGTAGAAGGTGATGAGGTCTTCCAATCCTGTGGGTATGTCCCTCTCGGCCAGCTCATCCTTAATCTGGTTGGAGAGGACCTGCCAAAAGATGGCCACCAGTCTTTCTTGACACCACTGGAGCTTGGATGCAAGGGTCCGGAAGTGGATGGAATAATCATTTACAGACTTACTGCCCTGGTGAATGTGAAGGTGGTCTGCGGCTGTGGAGAAGGAGTGTCTAGGCTCAAAGACTTTGTAGAACTGGTCTAAGAACATCTCAAGATTCCCCACGAAGGGTTTGTTCCATTCCTACAGGAGGAAGCCCAGTACAGGGCTCATATCCAGAGAGCAGGAACAAGATAAACATCACCTTGGTCCAATCATTAGGTAAACAGGCCATTTTTAGCTCAAAATGCATCAATCACTGGTTGATCCACGGCAAGCCTTCAGATAACCATTGCACCTGGGTGGCAGTGCTAGATGCAAGACTGAGGCTGGCGTGTGTACCAGCAGTGGGAGAGGTGGACCGCCAGTGGCACCTGGGCTTGCAAATTGTCAAGGCACATGGTCAGACCTTGAAGCAATCCTATTATCTGTGTTAATTGGTCTTGCTGCTGCTGCACCATGAAAGTCAGCCCCAGCCTGGGACAAGGGTGAGTCTTATCCAACTCATAGCCTCAGCAATCTGACACAAGTTGAATCCTTGGACTGTGGCGTGGTTGGTACTGCCCCGCACACAAAATGAGCTGGGTCCACGCCAACAGGCAGGCTCACTGCTGGTTGGGACTGAGGAATCTTCATCTATATCAGCCTCTTCCCCTGCAAGTTAAGCCCTTGGGTAATGAGGCCAGCTGGACTTAGGAAAAAGTCCACAGCCAGATGAGCAGTCCAAGGGTCAAGGCTGGCAGAGGTATGGTAGGGTTGGTGTCCAAGCAAGGGTCAAGACAGGTGGTGATCAGGCAGCGTCAGTATCCGGGCCAAGGTCGGGACAGGCAGAGAACCAAGCAGGAACAGCACTTGCAGTCCAGGTAGAGTCAGACTCCAGGCAGGAGTCAAGCACATGAAATCAGTCCAATTTAGTAACATCATTGCATGAACCCTAGTCCTTATACTTTTTGAAAGAGTAAGTAACCGATTTGCGTTCACCTGTTACATTCAGCTTTTTATAGACCTCTATCATATCTCCCCCTCAGCTATTTCTTCTCCAAGCTGAAGAGCCCTAACCTCTTTAGCCTTTCCTCACAGGGGAATCGCTCTATCCCTTTTATCATTTTTGTTGCCTTTTCTGTACCTTTTCTAATACTGCTATATTTTATTTGAGATGTGGTGACCAGAACTGCACACAATACTCAAGATGTGGTCACATTAAGGAGCAATTCAGAGGTATTCTAATATTCTCTGTTTTATTCTCCATTCCTTTCTTAATTCCTAGCATTGTATTTGCTTTCTAGGCTGCCGCTGTATAGTGAGCAAAGGATTTCAACATATCTACAACAATGCCAAGATACTTTTCCTGAGTGGTGACTCTTAATGTGAAACTGTGCATTGTGTAGCTATAATTTATCTTGTTCTTCCCTAAGTGCATCACTTTGCACTTGTCCACATGATACAGACCTTCATATACCTTAAAGGTTTTAATGATGCACAATCAACAAACCAATCAATAGAATTAGGGGTCATGAAATGAAACTCCAAGGAGGACAATTCAGAACCAATATCAGGAAATATTTCTTCACAGATAGGGTGGTAAATGCCTGGAATACCCTTCCAGAGTAGGAGGTGAAGATGAAAATAGTGAAGGAATTCAAAGGGGCATGGGATAAACACTGTGGATCTCTAAAGGCTAGAAGTTGGAAATAAAGATAGTCCATGTGGGTAACTGGAGGTAACTTGCTGATATAGCAGTTGCTACCCTTAAATAAGCCTTGATACTTTTAATTCAACTTCATCATTGCTCTCTACTTCAACAGTAGTGAGAAAAGGGGAACAGAAGGTCCCGACTTTTACAGTTTGGGGAAAACTAGCTGATGTGGCGCTTACTATCCTTAATCACTAAGCCTGATACTTTTGATGCAACGCCAACATTGCTCTCTGCTTTCACGGCAACGGTTAAGAGAAACTGGATTCAAACAGCATCCAAGGGCCCGGACTTTTACGGTCTGGGAAACTGATAAGCATAGGGGTAACCTGCACAGTGCAGCAGATACTGGCATAAGCTTGCTGGGCAGTCTGGGTGAATCATTTGGTCCTTTTCTGCCATCATTTCTGTTTCTATGCTCCCATTTCCAGGTCATTTATAATAATGTTAAGAAGCAGTGATCGTAGAACAGATCCCTAGAGCAGCGGTTCTCAACCGGTGTGTCGCGGCACACTAGTGTGTCGCGAAGCACCAGCAGGTGTGTCGAGCACCTGCTGCTCTTCCCCTCCCTTTCACCTCAGTGAGACGAATACCGCTGCCATTCCTGCCCGGGCTATCAGCACCTTCAAGTCCCAAGGGGAACGGCAGCAGTGTTCTGTGGAAGCCGGCAACAGGAACGTGACGTTTTCTTCTTCCCGCCCCTGTGGCCCGGAAGAGGAAGTGATTTCTACCGGGCACACGGGAAGAAGAAAAGGCCATGCCTGCATGCTTCTTCTGCAGAAGGAGCATGGCACTGCTGCTGCCCCCTGCCTTCTTAGCGCTATGGGGCTGGGGAGGTCGCTCCTGCTGCAGTTTCCAGCCTGTCAGGACTCTGCTTTTAATAGCAGCATACCGGCTACCTTGTGCTGTAGCTGTTATGTGTGCTGTGGGTGGGGGTGAGTGAAAGAGAGATTGGTCAGGCAGGTGACTGGTGTGAGAGATTGGTCAGGCAGGTGTGAGAGATTGGTCAGGCAGGTGTAAGAGAGAGAGAGAGAGAGAGAGGTCAGGCAGGTGACTGGTGTGTGGGTGTGGGTGTGTGTGAGATAGACTAGTCATGGGTCCTAAGGAAGAACGTGAGGACAGAGCTTCAGCAGCCCTTGCTGCTTCTGGTATGTGCTATTGGCCTACAATGGAAAGGAGTATGAGAGTTACTGGAGAGGGTAAGTAAAAGTGGCTTTTTAAGTTTCTTTCTTGACTGACTGCCATTTTAATTATTAGGTATCAATGTGATGTGTCTACTGTTAGCATTAGTTTATTGGTGTTTGGAGAATTTTTAAGAATTTTGAAAACTTTTAATGATTGGATGTTCCATTTATCAGTTGTTTTGAAACATTTAATGTGACAAGGCAATAGCTAAAGCCAGAAGAATGCTGGGCTGCATAGAGAGAGGAATATCGAGTAAGAAAAGGGAAGTGATGATCCCCTTGTACAGGTCCTTGGTGAGGCCTCACCTGGAGTACTGTGTTCAGTTCTGGAGACCGTATCTCCAAAGAGAGAGATAAGATGGAGGCGGTCCAGAGAAGGGCGACCAGAAAGGTGGAGGGTCTTCATCAAATGACTTATGAGGAGAG
This sequence comes from Rhinatrema bivittatum, assembly GCF_901001135.1. NCBI lineage: Eukaryota > Metazoa > Chordata > Amphibia > Gymnophiona > Rhinatrematidae > Rhinatrema > Rhinatrema bivittatum. Next base: position 297,714,087 of record NC_042621.1, on the reverse strand, counting down.
ATTGAAGAATCTAAATATGTATACCCTGGAGGAAAGGAGGAGTAGAGGTGATATGATACAAACTTTCAGATACTTAAAAGGTTTTAATGATCCAAGACAACGACAAACCTTTTCCGTCAGAAAAAAAATCAGCAGAACCAGGGGTCATGATTTGAAACTCCAGGAAGGAAGACTCAGAACCAATGTCAGGAAGTATTTCTTCACGGAGAGGGTGGTGGATGCCTGGAATGCCCTTCCGGAGGAGGTGGTGAAGACCAGAACTGTGAAGGACTTCAAAGGGGCGTGGGATAAACACTGTGGATTCAAAAAGTCTAGAGGAAGTGAATGAAGAATGGGTGGCTTGCGGGAATGACTGCTACTGCCTGGAGATAATACCCTTATTCAATAAACATACACACGGTTAATGCGACTCCAACATTGCTCTAAGCTTTAACAGCAAGAAGAAATGTGGAAAAAAGGATTTGCATTCACAAAAAAGCAGGGAGTAGCTTGCTTGGTACAGCGGTTACTACCCCAAACCAAATAAGCCTGATACTTCACTTTCAATACATATCCAGCATAGCTCTCTGCTTCAATGGCAGGGGAGAAAGAACAATGCTTCACGCATATCCAGCATAGCTCTCTGCTTCAATGGCAGGGGAGAAAGACCGATGCTTCATACATATCCAGCATAGCTCTCTGCTTCAATGGCAGGGGGAATGAAGAAAAATGGATCTATATACAGACAACAGCCAACAAGAACTGAATTACATAGTGTGGGTAAACAAATAAGCATGGGTGTAGCTTGCTTATTGCGGCGGTTACTACCCCTAACTAATTAAGCTAGATTCACTTAGATGCAGTTCCAACACTGCTCTCTACATTAATGGTGGGGGTGGAAGGGAAATAGAACCAAAAGGTTACTAAGAGCCAAGACTAACATAAGTATGAGAAAAAAAAGAAAGTGCAAAGCTTACTGGGCAGACTGGATGGGCAGTTTGGTCGTCTTCTGCCGTCATTTCTATGTTTCTATATTTATTATATTCTAGTTTTAGATTTTATATTTCTCGGGGAATTGATAAATAGAAATATGGAGACAAAAACGGAAATGGAAACAGCAAGAAGCCAAACTCTGTATGCAGTAAAATAATGCAAAAACAAAAATATTAGCTTTATGGTCACTTTATTCTGTATTTGGTGAGGGTCTGTCTGTGTTCTGTGTGTGTGACCCAGCTAAGGGTGTTCTGCGAGCTTATAGTTTCTTGGTAGGGATCTATAGTAGCTTGTCTTGTTCTGTTTTCCTAATAGGAGGTGTATTGGTGTTTAAGGCCTGGTATAATTTTTGCAGTGCTGCCATAGATAGAGTTGTTACTGTTTGAGTTCCATAATGCAGGTGCAACTTTGTGCACATTAGTTTGTATACATTATTTCAGATCCTGGAAGTCTGATAGGTGCTATATTTTTGTTTTGCACGGAATGCAGAGTGGCTTTTTTGGGTTTCCATTCCACTTTTTGTTTCTATATTTGTAATTTGTGGTCTTTCTGTACTTGGTGAAGGTTGATTCTATGTGTGTGACCAAGGTGAAGTATTTTACTAGCATGTAAGCATTTGTATCAATATTATTTGTTGTGTTTTCTCAATAGAACATGCATTGATGGTAAATTACTGTTTTTCAATAAGGAGGTCTGTTGCACCTCGTAGGAGAGAGTGTTTATGTTGCTGGTATTGAGATGTCACCAGAAATATCTTTTTCTATATGGTAAATTGAACGGGGAATGTCCTAGTTTTGCTCTGCACCCATTGTTGGGGGTTGAGGGGGTTCCTGTGGAATGCAGAGTATTTGTTTACATTTAGCCTGGTAATGGTCACATGTTCAGTGTGTCACGCATGTGAGAACCATCTGTGAGATGGTTCTCACATGCGTGACACATGTGGTTCTCAACCAAAAAAGGTTGAGAACCACTGCCCTAGAGTACTCCACTATTCACCTTTCTCTACTGAGAAAATTTACCATTTAGCCCTTCTCTCTGTTTTCTTTCAACCAGTTCCCAATGTACAATAGGATATTGCCTCCTATCCCATGACTTTTTTTCTTTTTTTTTTAATTTCCTCAGAAGTTTCTCATGAGGGACTTTGTCAAATGTTTTCTGAAAATGCAGTTACAGTATATAAAATAACTCACCTTTATTCACGTTTACTTATTCCTTCAAAAAAATGTAGTAAACTGATGAGACAAGACTTCTCTTGGCTAAACTCATGTTGGCTTTGACCTATTAAATTTTGACTATATGTTCAGAAATTTTGTTTTTTATGACAGTTTCTCTTTTAACCAGCAGCAACAATCAGGCTCACTGCTCGGTAGTTTCCTGGATCACCTTTCAGATAATATAGCTGATTTTAATAAGAGCGACTTGCTCTATGAACAGAGTTCACTAGGAAGGGTGTAGGGAGAGAATGGATTTGTAATAAATTAAAGTCTTTTGACCCTGGCTTTCTTGGGAAACTGCATTATGAACCACGAAGAAATATTAAAGGAAATTTGGATGTGCTGATTTTGGTGGGAAGGGGATTGGGTTTTCTTTTTGATAGGGTATTTAGAAATTGGGATGCTTGACTATTTCCATCTACTATTCTGTATTTATATGGTACTACATGTGGCTTATGTTTTTATATAAAATTTTGCTACTTGTATAAAGTTTGTTCTAGATACATTTTAGTTTTGTTTTGTGTGTATATACTGGATGAAAATTGTATTTTTCATAATGAAATATTTTAACACTAAATATCTTCAGTTGAGCACCCCCATCAGCTTTGAGTTTAGGCACAATGGGCATCTACTTAAAAAAAAAAATGCTGATGTATTATGAGATGGTGAAAAACACCCAGGTGGTTGTGAATGAAGCCTCATGGCTCTGAGTCTAATGGAGGCTGGTTTCAATTGACTTGAAAACACAAAAGGAGGAGGAAGATGCTGAGCCAAAAATACCCATCCCAAAAGACAAGAGGTTGAATGGAAATCATTAGATCAGCAAAGTTAGTAGATTATTTGCAGATGCTCTTTGTGGATTAGTAAACTGTGTAAAGCAGGTGATTCACCAGTTAGATCGCTCAAGAATTTCATGAGGTAGGCCAGATGCAGCTGATGCTGTATTCAAATTAATATTTTGCCATTAAAAGCCTTTTTTTGTTTCAGCACAAAACTGAAAGTTTCAAATACCCATATTTCTTTCCAGTTTTTTTTTTTCTTGAATAACTTTATTCACAATTTTTGGTTTTTCCTTTCCTATAAACAATGTATCATCAACACATTAACAACCCTACACCATCATCCCACAAACCCTCCTACCCACTCTTCCCACCTTAGAATCAGCCAGGAAAAATCTTCAAAATACTATGCAGGTTCTCCACTTCACCCAAATTTGAACTCCAATTAGTTGTCCTTTGGAAGTACTGTAAATAAGGCAACCAAATTTTCTGGAACTTGTGTCGTGGTCTATCCATTCGAAATATCCATGTTCTATAAACAAGACAAATCTTTAAGTGCCATTTTCCAGCACTCAAGTAATGGTCCTTCAGACGGTAACCAAGTTTTTAGTATGCAACGTCTAGCTATCATCAAACTAAGATTAGTAACATCACAAATGGGTCGCAACTAACAATATCAATTGTATAACCAAGAATACATAGCATAGGAATAGCAAGTATATCTAATCTCAGCAGATTGGCTAAAACCCCCAAACTTCTCCCCAAAACTTTCGAACCATCAATCACTCACAGCAATCATGGTATAATGAAGCATTATGCATCTTACACTTTATACAAGTCGCTGAAGTAGCAAGCTTTGCTTTAAATGTTCTATATGCTGAAAAATATAAATATACAATTTTCATATGCTGTTCTCACAATACAACTGATTCTGTACTCGTGTGTCATATTTAGGCATACCAACAATTGATCTTCAGTGACTTCCTTGTCCAAATCTTTGCTCCATGTGTCTGTCAATATTTTTATTGGCAGACACATGCCAATAAATATATAATAAATATAGGATGTAAGTATTTATATAACATCGAAAGTGACTGCTTTCCCATCTTATAAAGCTGTATTAATCTCTGAAAAGCCCCAGACATATAATTTCCAGGGATCAAACAAAATTTAAACTTTATGTAGTCTACAATCTGCATATAAGCTAAAAAGCACAACTTTTTCATCCCTAGATGTATTTCACAATAATGAAATGAGTATGGTTTAGACATTCCTAAATTTTGAAATATTACAACCCCATTCAAAGTCAACGCTCTAAATACTTTGCTAGAACTCCCCGCTGAGAATTCTGGATTCCCCAAAGGTAACCAATAGGAGGCATCCCATGATAGTGACAATAGGCCCCTAATAAATTTCCAAGTTTGTCTCATCGTGGTAACCAGTAGGGACCTTCTAACCATCGCAGGTAGTCCTTATTTCAGGCACGTAATACATAACGAGAATCTAGGTCAAAGACCAAACTTTTGTCCATATGAATATCTGAATAATGCTTAGTCTACCAAAGCCAGTCTCCCAACAGCCACAAGCTATATTCTAAAACTAGAAATTTGGAAAAACACCAATCCCCCGTCTATCCTTGGTATGGACATTTTTGATAAAGAAAGCCTGGATTTTTTCTCTTTCCATAAGAATCGAGAACAAATTCTATTTTTATAATATCTATTTTCCTTAGCCATAATCAGTAACATTTGTAAAATATAAATAATTTTGGTAAAAGAACCATTTTAATAAGTGTCAATTGCCCAACCAATGATATGGGGAAATTCATCCAACTTTTTGCTTTTTGCTGAAAAACATGAACCATTTTAGGAATATTAGATTGATACCATTGGTCTGGTGACCTATGTATATGCACACCTAAGTATTTTCTCGTGTCCCCTGCCCAATGTAAAGGGAAATCAGGCCAGCCCTCCTGTAATTTACCCGTAATGTCCAAAGCTTCTGATTTCTGAGTTTTAAACCAGAAAAGCTGCCATAGTTATGAAATAGTGATAGGACTTCTCCAAGTCTATTTCTAGCATCTAGAAAAAAATAGAATATCATTTATTTATTTATTTTGTTTTATATACCGACAGCCGTTTGCACATCGTGCCGGTTTACAGATAACTTATAACCAAGGATATATAGGCATAGCCTTTACAAGTAACAGTTGTAACATAAACTCAGTAACATAGCAATAAACAAAATAAATATATATCATCTGCAAAAAGCATAGCTTTGGGAGGTTGGATGCCATTCAGCATCAAAGAGTCTTGCAACTGAAGTTCCACATTGACTACTAGAGGCTCTAACATCAAAATAAACAATGGTGACAGTGGACATCCTTGGCAGCTGCCTCTTGTAAAGATAAAAACATCTGATAAAGTGTTATTCGCTTTGATATGGGCCTCTGGATTACAGTATACCTCTGATTGCCATGGCAAAATTTCCAAACCCAAAGGCAGTTAACGTATTTACCAAAAAAGTCCACAAAACCCAATCAAAAGCCTTTTAGCATCGAACTCAATCAAAAATGATTCGTCATACCCATGGACCTTATTGAACTCCAACCAGGTCAGCACGTGACATACATTATGCTAGATTTCCGCCCTTTAACAAATCTCACTTGGTCATTAGATATAAGGTTTGGCAAGATATTTTTCAGCCTACTGGCCAAGAGCTTCGCATATATCTTAATGTACTACTCAATAGTGATATCGGACAATACGACTCTGGTAATTTGTCATTCCTACCAGGCTTGGGCAAAACTACTATATTTGCCGTTTTCATGAAGTTTGGCATCTTACCATCCATAATCACAGCTTGAAATAAGTCCTTAAGAGTATATGTTATAGCTGATTTAAACATCCTATAAAAATGAGCCATCTGGTCCAAGAGACTTAAAATTTTTAATATCTGAAATAACCCCAATTTCAGCTTATTGAAAGAACATAAGAACATAAGAAAATGCCATACTGGGTCAGACCAAGGGTCCATCAAGCCCAGCATCCTGTTTCCAACAGTGGCCAATCCAGGCCATAAGAACCTGGCAAGTACCCAAAAACTAAGGGGTAGATTTTTAAAAAATGTGCGTTCGCGTACTTTTGTTGGCATACCAGTTGCAAATAAAAGTACGCTGGATTTTAGTAGATACGCGCGTAGCCGCGCATATCTGCTAAAATCCAGGATCGGCGCACGCAAGGCTGCTGATTTTGGGCAGCCGGTGCGCGCCGAGCAGCGCAGCCTGCTTCCGTTCCCTCCGAGGCCGCTCCGAAATCGGAGCGGCCTCGGAGGGAACTCTCTTTCGCCCTCCCCTTCCCCTCCCTTCCTCTACCTAACCCACCCCCCCGGCCCTATCTAAACCCCCCCCCCACCTTTGTCCAGGGATTTACGCCTCCCGGAGGGAGACGTAAATCCACGCGTGCCAGCGGGCCGCTGGCGCACCAAGACACAACCCAGGGGCGGTTCCGGAGGGTGCGGCCATGCCCCCGGACCGAAACCACGCCCCCCCCCCCCCGGGCCCGCCCCCGAAACGCCGCATCGATCGGGGGACCCCCCCCCCCCCCCCCGACACGCCCCCGACAAAAAACCCCGGGACTTACGCGAGTCCCGGGGCTCTGCGCGCACCGGCAGGCCTATGGAAAATAGGCACGCCGGCGCACAAGGCCCTGCTCGCGTAAATCCAGGCGGATTTACGCGAGCAGGGCTTTTAAAATCCGCCCCTAAGTCTATTCCATGTTACCATTGCTAATGGCAGTGGCTATTCTCTAAGTGAACTTAATAGCAGGTAATGGACTTCTCCTCCAAGAACTTATCCAATCCTTTTTTAAACAGCTATACTAACTGCACTAACCACATCCTCTGGCAACAAATTCCAGAGTTTAATTGTGCGTTGAGTAAAAAAGAACTTTCTCCGATTAGTTTTAAATGTGCCCCATGCTAACTTCATGGAGTGCCCCCTAGTCTTTCTACTATCCGAAAGAGTAAATAACCGATTCACATCTCCCCATTCTAGACCTCTCATGAATTTAAACATCTCTATCATATCCCCCCCCCTCAGTCGTCTCCTCTCCAAGCTGAAAAGTCCCAACCTCTTTATTCTTTCCTCATAGGGGAGCTGTTCCATTCCCCTTATCATTTTGGTAGCCCTTCTCTGTACCTTCTCCATCGCAATTGTATCTTTTTTGAGATGCAGCGACCAGAATTGTACACAGTATTCAAGGTGCGGTCTCACCATGGAGCGATACAGAGGCATTATGACATTTTCCGTTTTATTCACCATTCCCTTTCTAATAATTCCCAACATTCTGTTTGCTTTTTTGACTGCCGAGCACACTGAACCGACAATTTCAATGTGTTATCCACTATGACACCTAGATCTCTTTCTTGGGTTGTAGCACCTAATATGGAACCCAACATTGTGTAATTATAGCATGGGTTATTTTTCCCTATATGCATCACCTTGCACTTATCCACATTAAAATTCATCTGCCATTTGGAAGGGACAACTGAGGTACTCTAGCTGTTGCAGGTTAAGTTGCAGCAATGATGTTTGTGCCAAAAATGGTCTACCTTTTTCCACAGCAGCAGCAGTAAATAAGTTCTGATAAAATTATTTAAAAATTTCACAAATTTACTTAGAAGAGTTAACCAATTTACCAGAATGCTGTAAGGCAGAAATAAACACCAAGCTCCACTTGATTATATTAAAATTGCCAACCGGCTAGTTTTGTTACAAAAAATAAAAATTTATGTTTTAAGGAATAAGGTGAAGCTGATGCTCTACACAATACAGCTTGTCATTAAGGATTTTTTGAATTTGAAAAAATTTCTCTTGGGATTCCCTAGAATTTCCAGACAACATATCTTGCTTCAACTTTCTTAATTGTTTGTGGAGACACAGAATTTCAGAATCCAACTCTCTCTTTTTCTTTACTAGATAACTAATAATTTCCCCCTTATTAGAACTTTGGCTGTTTCCCAAAAGAAAACAGGGTCATTCTTATGTTGATTATTGGTTTCCTCAAATATCGCCCACTTCTTTAACAAAAAATTAGGGAATTCCTTATTGGAAACTAACCATGCAGGCATTCTCCACTCAAACGCCTGTCCTGGTAACATTATCTGTAAGGAATATATCGCTGGACTGTGATCCAAAATTAACATGGACTCAATGGTCACATCAGACACCTTGGAAAACACATGTTCTGAGATTAACAAATAATCTATCCTGGATTTAGTGCTATGTGTTCTAGCTTAATGTGTAAAATCACACACCAAAGGATTTAGTGCTCTCCAAGTATCCACTAATTTACAGATTAACTCTATGCTTTTTGTTTTACCCAGTGGCTTGATTACAGGATTAGACTGATGATCCAATTGTGGATCCCGGACACAGCTGAAGTCTCCACCTATCATTATCTGAGCTACACCCAGGGAACCTATGTATGATATTTCAGTAAAGAAGGAATGGTCATATGTATTCGGAGCATAAACCAATGCCAAAATGTATCTATTCCAAACATCTTTCCAGTTTTATCACGTATCTACCTTTAGGATAAAGTATGGGCTTATGCAGATTGAATGACACCAAATGGTGAATTAGAATCGCTACCCCACAGCTCTTTGAGGTGCCATGAGCAGCATAAACCTGGTTGACCCAATTTTTTTCCATAATTTGTAGAGTTCTTTCTCTGACATGTGTTTCCTACAAAAAATGTCAATAATTAACAAAGATCGGAACCTATACGTATGCACAACCTTATGTAAAAAGAGATTCCCGCACATCACACTGTACTGTAAAATAAGAGGAACAGATCTCAGAACAGATTTTTAAACTCTAGTCAGGATTTTATCCCATAGAGTCCTGTTTTTTTTAAATCGGTTCACATATCCTCCAACCTCCCTCTTTAATTTTTTTTACTTAACTTTAAATTTTATTCAAATTTGTACCCCAATTTTGAATTAATTTATACCAAAAACTAAAAATGAAAAATGAAGCATATCCAAAACTATATCAATCCTCCAATCTTTGAAAATAATGGTAGTTTGTTTCAATTCAATCCATTAGTCCATAAGTTATGACATCATTCATTGTAAACTTCTTCTCTTTATCTCACAGTCTGTTCAAAAAACAACCACACTGAATTGTACTTAGCTTTTAATATTGTCCCTTTCTTAAGAAATCAAATCGCTTGGCTGTAGTACCGCTCGCTCTTAATTCCAGACACTGGCAGCGTTTCACTTCTTCAGCTGCTTCGGGCTTTAGTTTGCATCACGACATCTTAGCTGGGTGCTCATAATCGGATGATGCTGTCTCATGGAGGCTATCATCCAATTCTGAGCACCCAGCTAAGTAGTCTATTCTTCCCTGATGCAATTATGCATATGAAACATTGGCATATGTCAGAAGTTGGGCACTAAATTTTACATGAAATGGACTGATTATGAACTTGTTAGTAGTAGTTTAGCTTGCAATACATAAAAAATACTAAAAGTATTGAGGAGGTATATGATAAGAGAAGACTTGCTGTGGCCATTAAAGGCTTTCATGTCTACTGGCTTGCTGATACCCTGTTTAATCAATAGTTGAAGTGAATGTTGGTGCATTTAAATAATTCATCATTCTGGAGTCCTTTTAATTCATGCTAGAAATAAACAATGTGTGATGGATCCATGACAAATGGATGGAAAGGAGTATTGTAGGTGGGATGAGCAAAGTATAAGTCAAACACACAAACAATAAGAGAAACAGTTTAAGGTGTTCAGCTTTCTAGCCGCGAGATAAGAACCATGAGAGGTCTAGAACGGGTAGATGTGAATCGGTTATTTACTCTTTCGGATAGTAGAAAGACTAGGGGACACTCCATGAAGTTAGCATGGGGCACATTTAAAACTAATCGGAGAAAGTTCTTTTTTACTCAACGCACAATTAAACTCTGGAATTTGTTGCCAGAAAATGTGGTTCGTGCAGTTAGTATAGCTGTGTTTAAAAAAGGATTGGATAAGTTCTTGGAGGAGAAGTCCATTACCTGCTATTAAGTTCACTTAGAGAATAGCCACTGCCATTAGCAATGGTTACATGGAATAGACTTAGTTTTTGGGTACTTGCCAGGTTCTTATGGCCTGGATTGGCCACTGTTGGAAACAGGATGCTGGGCTTGATGGACCCTTGGTCTGACCCAGTATGGCATTTTCTTATGTTCTTATGTTCTTAATTCCTAAAACCTCTCTGTAAATCAGAGATGGTTTTTATACTTGCATTTTGCTTACTGCAGTGGGGCTGCTAACATACAGATTACAAATATCTATCTTTGTTAAACTGGAATTCCTTCCAAGCAAATCCAAGTAATGCTGCTCCAAAGTACAAGCAGAATTAATGGTAGGCTTCCTACATAACAGCTCCTGACATCAATTTATGGAGATAAAGGAGTTGCCAGAAAGTTGTTGATGATGATTTAGTTTGCACTCCGTGAATCTGTCTGACTTAACATCTAATAAGAAGTTATTCAACACAGTTCAGTCACAAACTTGAGTGCTGCTGAAGAAAGGCCAGTTATTTATTTACTGAAAACTTACTGATCACTTCCCCAAGTCAAAAGAACTGTCAAAAGCAATGTACAGAACATGCAAAATCTTCATAGAACACAAACATTACTGATAAAATAATAAAAATAAAATACAATTACGCCTCCTTTCCCGTCACGAAGGCTTTCTCCTAAAGATTATTTGGAAGTTTCATCAGGCATAGCCCTAGGTTTCTATTTTATTATTATCATTGTTATTATTATTATTCTAGCATTATTTTTACTATTATTATTATTATATCATTATATTATAGTGTATCTCTAATGTTCCACATGTTCATTGTTTTTGCATGTTCATTGTACCACGTTTCATTGTATCCGCCCTTCGGCGACAGTTCAGTTTCATGTAAACCAGTGCGATATGTATCCTATACAGGAACATCGGTATACAAAAGTTAAAAATAAATAATTAATTAATTAAAACTACACAAGACTTCACAACATAATCACAAAGTAAGTACAGCAAAAAATACTTAAGAAAATCAAAAGACAAATACAAAACAATAGTTAATAGGAACACAAACTTAAGTAACCTCATCCAAGTAAAAAAGACTAAAAATCCAAATATATTAAATCTGAATAAACTGTTAACATTAACTTTCCTACTAGTTAATGCTCAATGATAAAGAAATTCCCAATAGTGACTGACCTACTGTATGACAATAAACCAAGTTTCATCGCTATCACCAAATCTTGGTTAAAAAATCTGACATTATCCTAAAAATCCAAATAGCACCCAGAAATTATGATGTATTTTCAATTCCCAGGACAAATAAAACGAGGAGGCGGCCTAGTACTAATTATTGAAAAAAATTCAAGTGTAAACTGATACCGACAACACCCCCTCAAAACCATGAAATTGCAATGTTTGATACAGAACATATACAAATATGCCTTATTTATTGCCCCCCCCCAGCCTATTTGACCTAAACATATCCCCACTAATTAAATACTTAACGGTAAACCTAAACACTTCCAAACCAACCATCGTGCTTGGAGATTTCAACCTTCACATGGACGTGTACCCATTAACAAATACATGCCAAACACTAAAGATATGATGGCAGCACTAGGATTCACTTTTCTTACAGATAGACCTACACACAAAGCAGGACACTCACTTGACCTCACATACATCAACCATAGCTTCCTTGAACACATGAACACTAAATATAATCAAATTCCATGGTCAGACCATTTTCTAATTCAGTCCACTATTAAATGCATAAAGCCAAAAGAAATACAGAAAAATGAACCATTAGAGTTTAAATATCGTCCACCATTTAACACGAAATACTAAAAAACAAACTAGAAGAAACACTAATACACTTTGACCACAAAGACTGTGTAGCCGCAACAACAGAATGGCTGACTAGCACGAGTAAATTGGCAGATGATATAAACCCCACAAAAACAATGCAAATCCATAAGCCTAAACAAAGAGACCCATGGTTCACCGAGAAGATAAAGGAAGTCAAACAAAATCTGAAAAAACAAAAAAAAAGTGGAAAAAGACAAAACAGAAAGTTTAACCAAATTTAGGAAACAACTAGCTTATTACAAAAAAAATAATTCTTGACGCAAAAAACCTATTCTTTAGCTCAAAAATTGAAAACTTTGCAAACAACCCAAGAACATTATTTAACATAGTAAAAAATCTGACTAATGATAAAACAGAGGCGCCCCAAACCCCACAAGAGAATAAATGTAATGAAATAGCACAATATTTCTCAAACAAAATCACAAGCCTAAAAGCAAAGATTCCGATTTTAACAAAACAGGAAATTAAGATGCACAAAGCAGAGGTGACACAATGGTCCACACTTGACGAGGTATCCCAGATCGAAGTGGAATCCATGCTAAGAAATTTGAATCCAGCCCCACATAAAATTGACATCATTCCCACCATGGACATAAAAAAAACTAGCTGACATAACTTCCCACACAATAGCCAAAATAGTTAACCTATCACTTAGCGAAGGATTAATGCCAGACTCACTTAAAGGTGCGATAATTAAACCAATACTGAAGAAAAAAAACAGTGACCCAAATGTCTTAAGTAACTATAGACCTGTTTCAAACCTACCTATGCTTGCTAAATTAAAAGAAAAAGCGGTACAAAAACAACTAGCAGAACATCTAGACAACAATAGCATACTTCACCCCTCGCAACACGGCTTCATAAAACACTATAAGCACCGAAACATTACTAATCTCTCTAACAGATAAATGTACTATGAGGATTTGACAGCGGAAAACACTACATTATGATATTATTACACCTGTCAGCAGCATTTGACACAGTAAATCATACCATATTACTAAAAAGGCTAGAAGAAATAGGATTACAAAACAAAACAATTGAATGGTTCAGATCCTACCTAAACAATAGATTTTTTCAAGTACAGATAAAAAACACAATAGACAAAAATCGAGCTAAAGACAGGGGTCCCCCAGGGTTCAGCACTATCGGCGACTCTATTTAACATTTACATGCTGCCTATATGCCACCTCTTGGCAGGACTAGGTATCGTACATTACATATACGCTGACGACATTCAGCTAATTTTACCAGTAGAGGAAACAATTGAAAAAACATTTAACTTTGCAATGATGAACCTAGATATAATAAAACAACTACTAAACCAAATGGAGCTAGTAATTAACATTGAAAAAACAGAATTTATACACCTTGAACGAAAAAACATTGAATTAATTCAGAACCCCATCAAACTTTAAAATTATCAGATAGTGGAGCTAGCCGAGAAAGCTCAAAACCTAGGAGTAATAACTGACACGGAACTCAACCTTAAGCAAAACATATCATTGAAAGTTAGAGAAGGCTACACCAAACTAACGGTCCTCAGGAAGCTAAAACCCTTATTAACCCAAGCACACTTTCGAACAGTTCTGCAAGCACTTATATTCACTAGCACAGACTACTGCAACACACTATTCCTGGGATTACCATATTCCACACTAAGACCACTACAAATCTTACAGAACTCTGCTGCCAGAATACTTACTGGAAAAAGCAGAAGAGATCACATCACTCAAACACTTGCCGAATTACACTGGCTGCCAATAGAACAAAAGAGTGCAATTTAAAACACTATGCACAATTCACAAACTAATTAATGATGAAAAAGCTGATTGGCTAAACACTGCACTACGATTACATGTCCCCCAGAGAAATCTGAGATCAGCCAATAAAGCTCTACTAACCATCCCCTCGGTCAAGACAGCCAAAACTGACCCAAGTTAGAGAGAGAGCACTATCTTTAGCTGGTCCAATATTATAGAACACAATGCCACTCGAAATAAGATTAATGAGAGATTTAAAGCTCTTAAAAAAAAAGTTTTAAAACATGGCTCTTCAAAAAAGCCTTTCACAGTGAGAACGGAGAGTAAGACATACAAATGAACAAGCAAAAGAACATCTACACACAGCATAAAGTCACCTAATAGCATAATTGCTTACTTTATTATTTTTTCTCATAATTAAGTATTAATGTAAGAGAAGTACAGTATAAAACTTGTATGGTTATTCTATTAATCATATAAATGGAAAATCCAAACCACTCATCATATAACATATTATTGAAACATGTAACCGAAAAATTTATTGGCACCTTTTAGACAAATTATAAACCAAACCAGACTTATTTACGTGCCTATTTGTAAACCGTTGTGATGGTGCATTACTAAACAACGGTATAGAAAAGTTTTTAAATAAATAAATATTTAAAGAAAAAATTAAAATAACTGCCGTAAATACCTAAAATCCAGCCCCTACATTAAACCCAACTTTAAAAATTGACCAAATATCCATAGTCCCGAGAAAAAAACAAGGGCTTGATCTTTATCCAAAATGCCTATCTGGCTGCAACAAAATTATCTGTGGATAACAAGTTCAACAATAGGTGCCACTTCTGAAAAAGCACTAGATCGTAACTGAACTAGTTTCAACACATTATTCGAAAGTGCTTGAAAAAGCAGAATATAAATTAAATAAAAAGTAAAAGTTAAAAAAGTAAAGGCACTGCTAAAAAAAGCCGCTTGACTAGATCTTAATTGTCATCGAAGGGAATATTACTTTAACTTCTTTCTCAAGTAATCAGGTCCCTGGTCCCATAGGGCCTGAAAAGTCAAAACAAGAATCTTAAATTGTCCTCTGGCTTTAATTGGTAACCAATGGAATATATATGAAACAAGAGAAAAGCAAATGTTGCTTACCTGTAACAGGTGATCTCACAGGACAGCAGGATGTTAGTCCTCACATATGGGGGACATTATCAGGATGGAGCCCAATCACGGAAAACTTCTGTCAAAGTTTCCAGAACTTTGACTGGCCCATACTGGGCATGCCCAGCATGGCACCAACCCTGCAGCCAGCAGGGGTCCCCCTTTAGTCTTATTTGAAAGCTACAGGCAGTGCCAAAAAATAAAACAACAAAACGTTACGAACCCAACACCACGGGGCAGCAGGCGGGTTTCATGAGGACTAACATCCTGCTGTCCTGTGAGAACACCTGTTACAGGTAAGCAACATTTGCTTTCTCACAGGACAAGCAGGATGGTAGTCCTCACATATGGGCGAGTACCGAGCTGAGGATGTCCCAACATGCACCAAATGTACCCAACGGCGTGCAACAGGCACAACAACTGGGGTGGAATTTGGTAGAGAGCATCCTGAACCGCACCGGGCAGGCGGAAGGGTATTGGTACGTCACGTTGGAAACAGGTTATGCAGGACAGACTGGCCGAAGATGGAATCTTGTCTTCCGGCTTTGTCCAAGCAATAGTGGGCTGCAAAGGTATGGAGAGAACTCCAGGTGGCAGCCCTGCAAATGTCAGAAAGCGGCAGCGATCGTAGGTGTGCTACTGAAGTCACCATGGCCCTCACAGAGTGTGCTTTAACACTGTCTTGAAAAGGAATGCCTGCTTGCTGATAACAAAAGGATATGCAGTCCACCAACCAGGAGGTGAGAGTCTGCTTACCCACAGGTTGCCCTAATTTGTTGGGGTAGAAAGAGACGAATAACTGAGTGCTCTTCCTGTGGGCAGCTGTACGGTCTAGATAAAAAGCTAGAGCTCGTTTACAGTCAAGGGTATGCAGAGCCTATTCCCCTGGATTGGAATGGGACCTGGGAAAGAAGGTAGGTAGTATAATGGATTGATTAATGTGAAATTCCGAAACTACCTTAGGTAAAAACTTAGGGTGAGTGTGGCATACCGCCTGGTCCTGCAGGAGTTCAGTGGAAGGCGGATAGGTAACTAGGGCCTGCAACTCACTAACCCTGCGAGCTGAAGTGATAGCCAAAAGGAAAATCACTTTCCATGTGAGATATTTTAGGTCACAGGAGTTAAGAGGCTCGAATGATGGTTTCATGAGCCTACCAAGAACCAAGTTAAGGTCCCAAGAAGGGGCCGGAGGACGTAAAGATGGCTTGATGTGGAGCAAGCCCTTTAAAAAGCGTGTTACAAGGGGTTGTACTGATATAGGGACATCCCTGACACCTTTATGGAAGGCGGCTACCGCACTGACATGCATTCTGATGGAAGAGGTCTTTAGACCTGACTGACAGATGCCAGAGGTAGTCCAAAAACAAGAGGTGCTGTAATACGTCCTGTATTGATACAGATAAAGATCGTTGAAAACACGTTTGATCAAACATCGGTCCTGTATCATACAGGACGTATTACAGCACCTCTTGTTGCTCATTGTTTACAGTATGCACACTTGATGATTTAAAAGCTTGTGTCTTAGAATACTTATTTCCTTCCTGGCAAGGTGGCGACTTTAACAGAATACTATTACAAGCCGAACAGCGATGGATTCACACTCTAGACACTGTTCATCCAGCCGGTTTAAATAACATGCTGGAACTGAATATTTTTCTGTGAAGCCCTGGTTGTTTTGACGAGCCGAGTATTTAAGAGATTTTCTGTCACCTGAAACATCGCCGATGCAGTTCCGAGTGACGTCATCATGCCCTTGAAAGAGCGGGCTATTTAATTCTCTATACCAGTTTGAAGCGGTCTCTAGCCCGAGATTGTGAGAAAATTGATGGAGACTCAGCGTTCCGTTTGAAGAGGTTGCTACACCAGTTCAAGAGTTAAGTACTTGTTGTTTTAAGTTCAAAATAGCACAGCTTGTGATATGCCTTTTTTCTCCTTTAGATCTTTTGTTGTATATTGGCTCCTGAAGAAGCAACCTAGGAGTTGCGAAACACGGCCGCTGTCGAGTCAATTTTCAAGTCTACCTTTATAGATGTAAAATGGTTTCATGAATGAAAGAAATATATGAAGGGCATTGATAACTTATTTGAGACATTTTGACTACCGGATGGTGTCATAACAGAACTTTTCACTCAGACCGCAAATGATTGATAAGACCGGACGGCTTAGCTCATGATTAAGCACGTCGTCTAAGGCTTGCTGATGTGGTTCCGATTCACATAACAAAATTTGTATTAGATGGTGAAGAGTACTTTGCAAACAGTTTGGGCGATACCTTTTATGATTTTAGTCTTTGGCAGATACAGGTTCGAAGTGTGGCTCTTTGTTGTTGTACATTGTTAAGGGTGGCCAGATTTAGAACCTATTACAGATGGTTTATTCTCTAATGTACACTTCTCAATCACAGGATCATTGCTACAATGCCCAGACTAGGAAAAATAGAAGGGAGGGTCATATACAAAATGGGAAAAATCTTCAGGTAATTTCTGAAGGCGGCTCATGGCATCAGAATCCCAGCAATGGTTCCAAAGAAACTGGATTGGGGTGGGGGGGGAGGGAGAAATACCACACCAAAAGCTATTGTTGTGGGATCCGAGTGGATCTGAGGCTCTGAAAATGTATTTTACATTATGAACTATTTACTGACCAGTTGCTTTGTGAGGTGAAGGTGTGATCATGTGTTTAAAGCAGATTGTATACAAATCCAGTCCTTCAGGGCCGCAAACAGGTTTGGTTTTCAGAATAACCATTTTGCAGCCCTGAGTAAACACAAACCATTTTGCAGCCCTCAAGGACCAAAATTGTGTGCTCCTAGCTCAAACCTCAAATATGAAAAGAAAAGGAAAGGGGGACACAAGTGAAATAATCAAATTTGGAGATGACACAAAATTGTTCAGAGTAGTTAATCACAAGCAGATTGTGATAAATTGCAGGAAGACCTTGTGAGACTGGAAAATTGGGCATCCAAATGGCAGATGAAATTTAATGTGGATAAGTGCAAGGTGATGCATATAGAGAAAAATAACTCATGCTATAAACAATGTTGGGTTCCATATTAGGTGCTATAACCCAAGAAAGAGATCTAGGTGTCACAGTGGATAACACATTGAAATCGTCGGTTCAGTGTGCTGCGGCAGTCAAAAAAGCAAACAGAATGTTGGGAATTATTAGAAAGGGAATGGTGAATAAAACGGAAAATGTCATAATGCCTCTGTATCGCTCCATGGTGAGACCGCACCTTGAATACCGTGTACAATTTTGGTTGCCGCATCTCAAAAAAGATATAATTGCGATGGAGAAGGTACAGAGAAGGGCTACCAAAATGATAAGGGGAATGGAACAGCTCCCCTATGAGGAAAGACTAAAGAGGTTAGGACTTTTCAGCTTGGAGAAGAGACGACTGAGGGGGGATATGATAGAGGTGTTTAAAATCATGAGAGGTCTAGAACAGGTAGATGTGAATCTGTTATTTACTCTTTAGGATAGTAGAAAGACTAGGGGGCACTCCTTGAAGTTAGCATGGGGCACATTTAAATCTAATCGGAGAAAGTTCTTTTTTACTCAATGCAATTAAACTCTGGAATTTGTTGCCAGAGGATGTGGTTAGTGCAGTTAGTATAGCTGTGTTTAAAAAAGGATTGGATAAGTTCTTGGAGGAGAAGTCCATTACCTGCTATTAAATTCACTTAGAGAATAGCCACTGCCATTAGCAATGGTAACATGGAATAGACTTAGTTTTTGGGTACTTGCCAGGTTCTTTTGGCCTGGATTGGCCACTGTTGGAAACAGGATGCTGGGCTTGATGGACCCTTGGTCTGACCCAGTATGGCATTTTCTTATGTTCTTACTTCACTAAACAGGCAGCCATCAAGGAATAAAGAAGATTTAACACTCCACATTTCCCCAGTAGTGCTCTCTGGCTGCAAGCTTCTCAGGCATAGCTGACAGCAATATGCAGTATCCAGTGGCTCTGACTAGGAGGTAGACCGCAATCCCTGAGCCTTTAAAGGCCCCGCAGCCAGGACATCCTTTTTCACTGGCTGATGACATCATCACTGCCTTGAGATATAAAGAAGCTCAATGCACATAGCCAGCATAACAGCAACAGGTCTTTCTAGAATTCCTCTGACAAGGTGTCATTACTCCTGTTCCTGCTCATTTACCTGTTCCTATCTCCACACCAGTCCTTGCCATTTATCCATCTTGCACTGTTCCTGTCCCTCACCTGTCCTGCCTTCTGCTTGCCCTTCTTTTGCTTCACCTTGGGACTGACTTCTTGTTTCTGACCCAGTTGGCTCTTTGATGTTGCTTCACTTGCCACCTGCCCTGACCTCAGCTTATCTGCTCGGTTCTGCCAGCTCTGACAGTCTGCTTTTTGCCTCTGCCTGGACCCTGCAACATGTAATCTGTCGTCACTTTGAGGCTAGTCTGTGCTTGCATAAACTAGGCTGCACCAACCTGACCACGGTCCAAAGGCGCATCTTCTAGAAGTGTGGTACAGATTTTCTATTTAAAAAAAGAATAGTATTTTAAAAATGTCTTTTCCAGGTCAACATGGGCTCAGCTTTGCTTACCTGTAGAGAAAGGAGATACCTCAAAGAAATAAGCAACGTATCAGGAAAAATCCTGAGACATGGGTTCAATTCTCTCCTGTAGGTACCATCTGATTTACTCAAATGTTTTCTCCAATTCTTTGTCTATGAGGGGAAAAGTTTTTGAAATTCAGGTCCTCTTTGTGCAATCTAGGTGGGTCCCATGCCCATCCCCTGTGAAAGAGACAGCATCACCCTGGCATAGGAGGTCTTAATCAAATTTCCTACCTAAAAGCATATCTGCTGATCACTGGGGCCAGTCTCTGTTTAATTTTACATATCCAAATATATCTTCTCACCCTCTCCCCCATTACTACTTGGGTCTTAAACCTCCTCAACCAGCCATCTTCTTCTATGACTCCACTTTGAATTAAGTAAACTTTTACTATCAAGCAGGCTTTGGAAAAAAAAAGTTTTTGACTGGAAGTCTGCCCAATGGCTAAGTGAATAACCACACAACACACCATCAAAAAGTTTACATGAAGCTTGACTTGAATTTCAAATGCAAAACCTAAGCCAAGGGAAAAAAAAAAGATTCCAAGACCAAGAAATACTCAAAGCCAACAGATGGTAAGCAGTTATGTTCCACACAAACTCACACTGCAGTCAAGCGGTCCAAGCATATCTCAGGATCTCTTGTGCTTTACAATCCATGAGGTTATGCTCTTCCCCTTTCAAATCTCCCTCCCCTTGGGCATTGGGCCATCCTGAGTACGCATGGAATTATCAGTCCCATTCCATCATATGGAACTCATGAGCACATTTACCCACATAAAAATCTGCTCTTCTTACAGCAGCCCAATGATTGTCAGCAGCAAAACCTGACAATTCCCAGATTCCAAGGAGCTTGGCCATACACCCCAACGGATTCAGGTCTTCTGGACCAACAGCAGCACTTGAGCCATAATTCTCAGAGTCTACAAAATACAGACTAGTTTCTTCTTTTCTAGACATGTTTGCAGCTCAAAAATGTTCACCTACTCCTTCAGGCCTTTAACTCAATCAGAACCAGTCTCTAGTTGGTTCCAGCACCATAAGCCTTCATTCGCACCTACTCGGGGATTTTTCACCTATTTTATATCCCTCTCTCAATTCATTTACAGGCCGATAAAACCGACATTTGGCCGCGCTACCTTTACCCCTTATTCAGTAAGAGGTAATAGCGCGTCAAAAACGCACGTCCAACCCCCCCCCCCCCCCCCCCGACTAATAGCGCCCACAACATGCAAATGCATGTTGATGGCCCTATTAGTCATTCCCGCACAATACAGTAAGTAAAATGTGCAGCCAAGTCGCACATTTTACTTTAAGAAATTAGCGCCTACCCAAAGGTAGGTGTTAATTTCTGCCGGTGCCAGGGAAATGCACAGAAAAGCAGTAAAAACTGCTTTTCTGTGCACCCTCTGACTTAATATCATGGCGATATTAAATCGGCAGTCCCAAAAGTTAAAAAAAAATTTTTTAATTTTTTAAATCAGCCCGCGGCTCGCGGGTTGAAAACCAGACGCTCAATTTTGCTGGCGTCCGGTTTCCAAACCCGTGGCTGTCAGTGGGCTCGAGAACCGACGCCTGCAAAATTGAGCGTCGGCTGTCAAACCCGCTGACAGCCGCTGCTCCTGTCCAAAAAGAGGCGCTAGGGAAGCGCTAGTGTCCCTAGCGCCTCTTTTTACCGCGGGCCCTAATTTAAATATTTTGGTTTACTGAATCGCACGCTCAGGACACTGGCCTGGGCGCTCGCCCGCTCTCCCGCAAACTTTACTGTATCGGCCTGTTAGTGTGGTCATTGCAGAGATAGTCCTTGTCTGGGGGCCATGCACCAAGGCTTCTTCTGGAATATGGCAATCATGGGCACTAAATCCAACCACTAGACCAGAGCTTTCCAAACTGTGTGTCGTGACATGTTAGTGTGTCACCTGCAGTGTGCAGGTGTGTCGCGCAAGCCTGGTCAACTCCAATGCGAGTTTGGGGGGGGGTTTTTCTAGCGATTCACTTTTTTTTTTTTTTCAGTTCGTGAGCTGCTTATTTTTGGGTGATTTTTGCTGTCAATTGCGGTTTTTTGGGGCTTGGTGGGTGGGACTTGAGCCCAGCTGTCCCTGTCATTGGCTGCTGCTGCCGATGAGGCCTGGCCATGAGGAGTACTGACTGCAAGTGTCCGGTGATCATGGAAGGTGTTATGCCCATGACGGCATAACACTGTCATGGGTTTAACACCATGACGGCATCCATGGATTCCCACGACGGCATCCATGGTATAAACAAACTTCCTAACACTTCTCAAATAAATATTTCCCCCCAGGTCAGAGACCTTGGCGTTATTCTTGATAACCAGTTCAACCTAAAAAAATTCATCAATACTACTACAAGAGACTGTTTCTTCAAACTACAAGTTCTAAAAAGATTGAAACCCCTCTCTACTTCCATAACTACCGCATGGTTCTACAATCAATCATTTTTTCAAAAATAGACTACTGCAACTCACTCCTTCTAAGTCTTCCAGCTAACACCATCAGACCATTGCAGATGGTTCAGAACTCCGCCGCGAGGATCCTCTCTAACGCCAACAGAAGAGAGCACATCACTCCCATACTTCGCAACCTACATTGGCTTCCCATCAAATTTAGAATCCTCTACAAAGTCCTTATGATAATTTTCAAAGCCACTCGCAATCTGTCACCTCTGGAATTGAACTTACCTCTTCGTCTCCATGAATCCTCCAGACCGATCAGATTCGCCTACAAAGGCACCCTCTATGCCCTCCAGTTAAGACAGCCGTAAGGAAACGCGCCTTTATCCACTGCGGGACCATCACATTGGAACGCCTTTCCCCCAGATCTCCGGCAAGAACCTTGTCTTCTCACTTTCAAAAAGAAACTTAAATCCTGGCTATTCAAACAGGCTTTTCCATAACATTACAATCCCCCCTTCTTTTCAAGAATGCCCCATCTCATCTCCCCACTAGATCCTGTACTCACCCAACAGGGTCACACCCCGACATAGCCCTGGATTTCCTGACAGTTTCTCACTCCCCTTCAGCTCTGGATTTCCCGACAGGTTACACACCCGTTTCTTTAATCTTGCCCCCAAAAATCTATAATTGGACTTTTAGTTTTCATTAACTTGCATTCACGTTGATTGCAGGTCCTCTTCCATTGTGATTAATCTACATCCCTGTCCCTATTGTTAGTTTCACCTTTTTCAATTTATCATTTGTTAATCCTCACGTTATCTATTGCTAACTCTTTATGCTTCGCCAGTTTTTCCCCTGTTCTCCTAGTTCTATGTTACCACTTGTTTCGATGTAATACCCGGTACAATTTTTGTTTTATGTAATACCTTGTACAATTTTGTTTTATGTAATGCCCTGTGCAATATTGTTGTTACAATGTAAACCGATTTGATATGTTACTTCAACATGAAGGTCGGTATAGAAAAGTTAAAAAAATAAATAAATAAATATGCGCAATGGCAGGCTTGAACCCTGAAGGGAGTGAAGCACTTAATTGGCAACAATCAAAAAGAAGAGGTACATGAGTGTGGGGGCCAGACATGTGCTGGGGGGGGGGGAGATATGAGTGTGTGGGGGGGCTAGACATGTGCTGGGGGGAGATAGTGTGAGGGGGACAGACAATTTGTTTTATTATTGTTACTCAAATTATAATAATAACATTAATCTTGGAATATTATATATGTTTAATATAAATGAAAGGTTTTCATGAGATAGGTTGTGTCATGAAACATTTTATTTATGTTTATATTTAAGGAAACAAATTATCGAAATAAGTTTCATTCGTTTAACCTTTAACCTCTGGTTTGCTAGTAGACTGAATTACTGTGTCGTGAAATTATGTTTGTCTAAAAAAGTATGTCACCAACATGAAAAGTTTGGAAAGCTCTGCACTAGACATTGCCATTATGACATGGCTGAGATTCCTTCCCCTCCACAGGCTGTGAACCCTGCCTCCACTGCATTGTCAGTCCTGGTCAGACAAGAGAATATAGTCCTAAGCCCAGGAAATAAACCCAGGTCCTCTTTATGGCAGTGCTAAGTACTGCTACTAAGCTAAAGGTGTAACCCTATTCTCGTCTTTCTAAAGCATAAGATTATGATTTTCAGTGGTTTCTGACTGCTCTGGTTTGCAAAGTATTTGGAGCTTTAACACTCTCCTGACAGACTTCTCACTTCACTATGTGCATTTATGCTGAAAAGTACCAAAAGGTTCCCTTCTGTAGCCCCAATGTGTGCTGGCCTTTTAAAAGCAGCACGCCTTAGAAAAAAAAAAGGAAAGACTAGAAATAAATCTCTAGAGAGAGTTAGGCAGGGTGGGGAACAAGTTCAGACTTTAATAAAAATTTGGAGCGTTTACATCAGATGATTATATAGTGTCTATAATACATTGTTTCAGTTTACTATGTATTATTGTTAACATTCTATCTGGAACATATTTATTGTGTTCACTGACATCTTTGGAAATTGTTGGCAGAAGTTACCAAACAACATTTTAAAAAAAAAATTTTTTTAAAAAGACAACGTGATTATTTCCATTCTTTTTCCCTTGATGATTTCTCAGATTTCTCACCCATTCCAACTCTGATAAACTTCAGAGATGATCTTGCAACCTTGCAGCAAAACCAGGAATGTGTCAGGCAATGAGACATGCAGAAGTTAGATAGGAAACAAAAGTGCCTTCGAGCACTCTAGCTGAGCATTCCTTTCCCTGCAATATCCGTTTAATGTGCTTAAGTGAAAATACATGATGGCATGCAATTCAAAGTGCTATTTAGGCAAAAAATCTTTAAGTACCTGTGCGTTCGATTCCCTGCAGACCTGGAAGTAAATCAGTTATACATTGATTGCCCCTTAATACAGAAACAGCTTACGGCTCTAACCCACAACACCAAGGTTACATTCAGTATCCCACGATCCAGTCCAGATGTATTTATATTCCACTTTTCCATAATGCTCAAAGTGGTTCATATGATTGAAGACGTTCACCCATTTACTTAATTCACATGCATGCCTCTTTTTCAGTCATAGCTAGCTAGCCTAGATATATGAGAGTTTTTGAGCCAAAAACCTAGGTGCTTAAATTCAACTGAAAATTCTCCAAAATCTAGGCAGGCAAATTAGCATGCTCAGCCTAGGCTGAAAATGGGCACCTAACCCTATCCCCTCCCCTCCATCCTCTGATACTAAAAATTCACACACTCTCCCCAGTCACAATCCCCACTTTAACTGCAACAGCATTCCCGCCCCCACCCCCCTCAAGCTGTTTAGCAGGTCAGGTGACCTTCCTCCCCTAACCCATAGTCTTAATTCTTCAGGGGCAGGAGAGACGTCTACACTTCTCTCCCTCACAAAACACTTCCAATCTGCCCATCCATGTTTTCGGGCCTAAAATTAAGTGCTCTGTTAATTTAGGTACCTAAATTTAGGCACTCAGCAAGGGGACATTTTCACTTAGGGAGACCCAAGTGCCTAACAAAGTTAAGCATCTAGATCTTTTGAATATCGGTCTCTTCAAAGCTGTCTGTAAAATGCATTTACAGATACTTACTAGTTAATGCCAGTGGCATGTAGCACTAGTTGTTAATCCAATAATTTAAGCGGTAGATCTTCTAAAGATGCTAACGGTAAAGTTTCAGGAGTTACCCAACTAGACCCAACCTTTGCAAAGTTTATCTCGAGTGCCATCTAAAAGGTGCATGCACATTTCACTACATGCATAGATTGTGTCTAAAAACTAGCCACTCGAAGAGGCATGTTTAAGATGGGAGAGAACAGTACAATATCATTTTGTAATACATGCATACAGTGCTTCCGGCTAAGTCACTGCACAGAAATAGCTGGCACAAGCATACACAGAAACACTTTTAGGCGGATTTTGAAACATGCGTAGAAACTACACTTGATGCCTGGATTGATACCCCATTTCTAGAGAGAGAGCCTCCCTTAAAACGGGTCAACCACAAAAAGACTAACTCTCTCCCCAACCTCCCTTCAACTATCCTGGACAACCTCAAAAACACGTCTTACGTAAGAGATCTAGGCATGCTCCTGGACAATCAGCTGAACCTCAAAAGATTTGTAAACAACACGACTAAAGAGTGCTTTTTCAAATTACAAGTTCTGAAAAAGCTAAAACCCCTTCTGCACTCACACGATTTCCACCTTGTTCTACAATCAATCATCCTTACCAAAGTTGACTGCTGTAACTCTTTGCTGCTCGGTCTACCAGCTACCACCATTAAGCCTTTACAGATGTTACAGAACTCAGCGGCCAGGATCTTGACTAACTCTAATAAGAGAGACCACATCACGCCCATCCTCTACAACAGAGCTTTCCAAACTTTTCATGTTGGTGACACACTTTTTAGACAAACATAATTTCGGGACACAGTAATTCATCTACTAGCAAACCAGAGGTTAAAGGTTAAATGAACGAAATGTATTTCGACAATTTATGTATGTTTCCTTAAATATATACATAATAAAGTGTTTCATGACACAACCTATCTTGTGAAAACCTTTCATTTATATTAAAAATATATAATATTCCAAGATTAATGTTATTGTTCTAATTTATGAACAATAATAAAACAAAGTTATTGTGTTATTCAATTTACCTCTTTAATGAGATATATGAGCTTGATGGGATGAACACAGCTTTTGAATATTTGGTGTTAATAAGAAAGTCCAAAGGGTCTTCTGCGTAATTTTAAAAAGCTGGCCAGTTTCACACTATATAATTATTTGATAGCCTCATTCAACTAATTCTATATGGCTATGAGAGTGAAGTCTGGAATATATAGGAAGGGACAGAATGTCAATATAAATCCTGCACCTCCAGTTCTGTAACTCTGTGCATCCACTGAAATTCCCCCAAACAATGGAGCTTGGATGTTTCCCTTACAGCTCATCATACTAAAAGATATTTTCAAATGCTGGTGTCACCTCAAACACCTTCCACTGCCAAGACACATTGTGAACTAACACAAAACCCCGCAAAAAAGACACTCAAAATCTATACTGCAATCCCATCATAACGTAACAGTAATAACACCAAGGACTCGAACAACAATAACCCTACCTGTGAAAAAGCAAGGGTAAATATTACACTGGGTCCTAGAATACCAATACACCACCTACTGAGGAAACAAAACAAACCAGATTGCTATAGATCCCTATGCTAGCAGAATCTCTCATCATGGTCACACACACAGAGCAGAGACAGACCCTCACCAAATATAGACTACAAAATAAAGGAGCACAAATTAGACAAAAACTGAAATGGAAACCCCAAGAAGCCAGACTCTGTGTATTAACAATGGAAAAACAGAACCACCATTCCTCATAAAACAAATAAAATCAAGAAACATAAAGCATCAGTTATAATAGTAAAACCATACTAATAAAAGAATATTTTAAAACTACTAATAAATAGAATTTCTATTAATTAAAATCATATACATTTTTTACAATTTCCCAAATACCAATAAAATATTCCAAAACAGCACATTTATCAAATAACACCCAATAATTAAAACTAATAAGGATTTTAAAAAGCCCCTGCTGTCCATACGTTGGAACTCTTGATTTCCAGTCACCCTGATATTGTCAAGGATTAGGAGGTTATCCTCTCTCTCACACACATACTCACATGTCCATTCTCTCTCACACAAACTGTCACATACATACACATTCATGCTCTTATATCCACCATAACCTCTCGCTCTCACAAACACTGACACACTCTCAGGCTCTAAGACACTCTCTTCCCCTCCACACACACCCCCACACAAACTCTTACTCCCCTGGATTTTCTCATACACACTCATGCTCTCACTCTCTCTGGCTCCCTCACATACACACACACATACCCAGGCAAGTTCCCAATCATTCTCATACAAACACACACACCCAGGCAAGCTCCCAGTCATTCTCACACACTGAAACTGACCCCCAGGCAGGCTCCCATTCATTTTCACACCACTCCCTCACCATCCCCCAGGGATGCATACATTCATTCTCACACAGACCCCCAGGAAGGCACCAATTCATTCTCACACACAGACAGACCCCCAGGCAGGCACCAATTCATTCTCACACACACACATACACCACACACAGGCAGGCACCTCTTCTCATACATACAAACCCCAGGAAGACACCCATACATTCTCATACACAGACACACCCTCAGGCAGGCACCCATGCATTCACACACATACACCCCCAGGCAGACTCCCATTCATACACATGCACACTAAAGGCAGACCCCCCCTCTCTTTCTTTTGCCAGCAACCTCGGAGCCTCTCTCATTCCTCTGTTGCCACTGTCACTGATGCCGCATGGCTACTGGGGTGGCGCTGATTGCTGCTATTGGCACTGAAGCCCATGCTGCTGCCTCCTCTGTGCAGGCCCCGTGGGTTTCCACTTCCTCCATGTTGATCTCGTACATTGTGAGATCCGCATAGAGAAAGTGCTACTCTTGCACATTACCAAAGATTACATGTGCCAATCACTAAAAAGTAATTTTTTTTTTTTTAACCTTTGCTGTCTGATCTTAGTTTTCTAATCGGTTGGTCCCAGGCTTTTTTGTTCCACCTCCCCTTTATTATTTTTTTGCCAATTCCTTTCATATTGTCTTTTTTTCTATTTCTTTTCTCTCCATCTATCTTCTTCCCTCAAACATACAGTCAGGTTCTCATTCTCACATGCTTTCTCTCTCTCACACACACACACACAGGCTCTCACTCTCACATGCTCTCTCTCTCATACAATCATTCATACACAGTCTCTCTCTTGCACATGCTGTCAGACACACACCCAGGCTCTCTCTCACTCCCACATGCTGTCTTGCTCAAGCACAGGCTCTCCCTGTCACATGCTGTCTCTCACACACACACAGGCTCTCACATGCTGTCTCTGCAAACATTCAGGTCCTCACTCCCACACACAATCTCTCAATTCATCTCATACACGCACTCTACGGGCCCTCAGCTTCTCTCTTACCTCTAGGCCTCCTCTTCATGGGTCGCTGCAGGATGAGCTCTGCAGCGGCGGCCTGGATCTTCTCGGGCCGATCCGCAGCAGCGGCGGCCCTGATCTTCTCGGGCCGATCCGCGGCAACCCTGATCTTCTCGGGACGATCCGCGGTGGGGACCCTGCTACCGGGCCTCCTCCTCTTCTCAGCTGGCAGCAACAACTCTGCTACTCTTCTGCACGTGGCTGATGCTCCTCCCCCTTCCTGCCCGTGCGGTTCCTTCAACATTTTTCTTCCGGGGCCGCATGGGCAGGAAGGAGGAAGAGCACCTGCACGTTTAGACGTCACCTTTTTCTTCAGGCCGTGGTGACGTGAGCTCCACTACGGAATGCCGATCTTCCTGCTGCGTGTCTCCGGCACACAGCACAGCGATACTTCAGTACTAAGCCGCCAGTGGGATGAGGTCCACCGGTGGCCGCATTGGCTCCCACTTGCCGGTGTGTCACGTGCACCGGGCTTGCGCGACACACCGGCGCACTAAAGTGTCACGACACACACTTTGGAAAGCTCTGCTCTACAACCTCCACTGGCTTCCGATCAAATACAGAGTTCTCTACAAAGTTCTGAGCATCATGCACAAATCCTTACACAACATAGACCCAATTGATCTTACCTTTCAGCTGCGCACCAACAACTCTACGATTAGAAAAGCATACCAAGGCACCCTTTTTGTCCCTCAAGCCAAAACCCCGCTAAGGAATAAGGCTCTTTCCACTGCAGGTCCTACCCATTGGAACACCCTCCCACCAGACCTCAGACAAGACCCCTGCCCGCATTCCTTCAAGAAAAAACTGAAAACATGGCTATTCAGCCTAGTGTTTCCCTGATCTCGCCTGCTAGCAATACACTTTCGCTATTGCTCACAATTACATCCCTTGGCAACTATGATTTGCTTTTGCAGGTTATCAATCCACTCTCAAACCCGCCCTTAAATCCACCATTCAATTTGGATCCTTTGTTTTCTTACCCTCCCTCCCCTTTGTCCTTCTCTCCGCTGTCGTCCCCCTGTATTCTAGTCCAAATTCATTCGATGCATTCAACTGCTTGTTAACTTTAACGGCTTTTTGCAAGGCAACTAGTATAAGAAGTTTACTTCAATACCATGTTACTTAAAGTTTTTTATATGTTCTAGGTTCTATGTAATGCTCTCAGGCAAGTTTAATTGTTTCACTGTAAACCAGTTTGATTTGTATCCAATGCAAGAAGATCGGTATATAAAAAAACCAATAATAAATAAATAATAAATAAATTTACAAAAAGGCTTGGGGGAAGTAATTTCAATGAAACATACGTGCATATGATATAAAATCGGCTGTACAAGCATACCTGCATGCAATTTTATATGGATGCGTGCTGTACATGCAAAATATCGGCTCTACCGCATGAGTGGGGGAATTTTATTAGATACAGATGCCAACGCAATACCAGTTTCCCCAGTACAATCCCAATTCATCCAGGTAAAGTTTCCCAACTTCCTAACCACCCTAATTTTTTACTATATTAATCCCGATCCTTCAAACCCCACTGACTAGCCCTGTTTTTTTTTTTATTTTAAAACTTACCTGACACCCATAGTAGGAGTAAAGGTACGAGGTAGGGGACCTCGGCACATGTTTGTGCAAATAAATACTTGCACGCATACTTCAGGTTAGAGACCCAGAACACCCATGTCTGCCCAGACTTCACCCACGCCCCACCCCTTTTTTTGACTTCCCAATTGGTGCACATATCGGGAGATAAGCACATACTCCCGCACCTTTTAAAACCCTTGTGGTGCGTGCAGGTGCGACTTCTATGCATATCTCCCAGCTTCGGCGCACATAGGGCTTTTAAAATTCACCTTTTATGGTGTAAAAATGAAAAGCATTTTAATTGTCTTGTCCAGTTTCCCTTCTCCTTTAAAATGACAGATAGCTCCAGTCTCCTGACACATTAGGGGGACTATTCCACTGAATAAATGAGCTGAAATTTGGCATGAATGTTGGCACCTCAATACCACACGCTCCTACCCAATTTCGGCCTAATCCATCCACCATGGCGGTGCAAATACATTCTTAGACAGACAGACAGAGTACTGACAATAAGTGCTATAACTTACTGAGAAATGCACCTATAAATTCCATTTTTTGCACTGTTATCCTGGTTTCTTTATGTAATTATGTAATTCTTTATGTAATTATGCCTCCTAACTTTTAGGAAAAGACTTAAGACTTGGTTATTCAAGCAAGCTTTCCCAGACACAATTTAATGACACAATCCAAGGACACAATCCAAGGACACAATCCAAGGACACAATCCAAGGACACAATCCAAGGACACAATCCAAGGACACAATCCAAGGACACAATCCAAGGACACAATCCAAGGACTCCTCTAAAACATTCAGCCATTAATCATGCCATTTGCACATAACTTGTAATTTGACTTGTATATCGTTTAACCAGTTTATTCTTTCCTATTTCTTCCTCTTCACCAAGTTTTGCTACCCTTGTTAATTGTAACTGTACCTTTGGTCACCTCAGTTCTAGTTTGATGTATTTAATGCACTCCCGTTTCATGTAAACCAGCAAGATATGTTCTCATGATTGCCGGTATATAAAAACCTTAAATAAATAAATAAATAAAATAAATAATTACCATATCCTTTCGAACCTCCGCCACATACTTTACCCAGGTTAGATCTTTAAATGATGTGTAATGATCACCAAATATTACTTTTTGTGTAATACGGTTACCTCATTTAATCAAAGATTATTCTATGTATTTTTCTATCCTTGTTGTATATTTATCTCTTATTTTTTAAGTGTTACTGTTACTCGTGTTTGTTTCATTGTAAAGCATGTTGCTGCATTATGTTCCACTGTAAACCGAGGTGATGTTCCAAACGTGCCGCGGTATATAAAAAACATTAAATAAATAAATAAAATGCATCTTTTTCAAAAAGCCCTCAAGAGTTAACGTTTTGCTTATTTCTGCTCAAATTCCAAGAGACCAGATAAGAAAATGTATACATTATGATTTATACGATGGAAAAAAACCTAAATATTAGCATAAAAAGGTGGCCAGACAAAATGGACAGCCTTTGATCTCATTTTTTTTTTTAAGACTATTTGTGAGTTTTCATCTTTCACAAACATAAAACAAAGTTAACCCCATGTTCATTCTACAAAGAAAAGATAAATCATAGCTGCCTCAATCCTTCTTGGAGGGATTGGATGCTTTTGCCACTTAACAAGCCATTTTTATTTGAAGATATGTCTGCACGTGCCAATGTATTTTCAGAGATGCAGCTTTTAGGTTTTAAAAGCATTACCTCCAAGCAACTTCCCTATGCACCAAGCATTTAAATGCTAGCAGTTAAAAGACACCATGGATTTGGAGCACTAAAATATGAAACATTCCCTTTATCTATTTACTGAAACTTAAAACCATTTATGTAAATTAACACAAAAAAAATCATAAACCAAGACACCATAACAAACCACAGCAGGTCACGTCAAAAAACAGAATACGATCCCATGCAGCAATTCTCAAAATATGCTAATCTGTTTAGAGTCAAACTTCACTGGTTATTAATCAATTTATTTCACAGTTATGCAAGCTGTTGAGATAATCAATTCTGGAAAATAAAAACTAAGCATTATAAATATGAACATGAAATGCGGTAGTAATTATCAGCTGTTGAAAAAGTATTAAAGCCAAGGCTATATGGCGACTCCTAAAAATTGACTGGCTTACAAAATGGATACAATAATAATATAATAAACCTATGATCCCATACTTTACAGAATTAACTTCTAACAGCACAGACCTGTCCGCTCATCAAAATTGAAACTTGCTGCATTCAAACATGAGAAGGATGAGAGGAAATGACATTTCAGAATATAAAAATGTTGAATTAACTGGTAGCCAATGGCCCTGGCCTCTTAAATCTTCTCTAACCCTCTGACCTACGTTGGTGTCCTCTCTCACAGTCCACTAGCAACCAACAATAAGGCTCTCAAAGATTAATACTATACTAAAAAAAAAAAATGCACAGCAAAGCACCATTTTAAAAGTCAGCCAAGGTAAACTACTGCTTTAATGTTTAGAGTTTTCAAGACAATCCTTCTCTCACTGACCTTGTTATCCTGACAAATCAGTTGCTTTACCTCCAAGGCTGTGCGCCCAGGTCCTCCCTGCTCAGACTGAACAGCAGCACTAGTGCTCTTTCGATTTCCCTGCGCAAAAGGGTCTTGACATGTTTTAAGAAAGGTCCTCTTCCACTCCACAGGGTGGCTGGGCACAAGCCTCACAAGTAACCAGAAAACATGCTGTGACCTTGTACAGGAAGTATCCACTTTTTTTCTATGAGGGCTGATAAATAAACTTCAGTGCACGGCCCTGGTGACTGGCAAGGATTTTGCACTGCAGGACAGGATCGGCATCCTTCTACAATTACTGCATACCTCTTTCTACAAAGTTAAATAGTACACATGACAGACCGGAGACTGAGAATCTTCCTAGTTGCTTTTGCTCTTTAGGAATTGACCTCTTTATTTATATTTATAGACCATATACCTCTCAAAAAGACTCATGTATATTTACAGCAAGCCAGTACATGCAATATTAAGGTGAAGACAGAACCGTCTGCTCTATAGTACAATGTTACAAACCTAGAAATACAAACAGCTGCGCTGAAGCCCTGATGGTTCTGCACCAGAGGTTCTTCTCAGGCTTCCTATCCTTGAAATAATTCATAGAAATCCAGAAGGAATAAGCAGCAAAATAATTAATACTTACAGGTAAAAAAAAAAATTACACATTACAGCCACCATTGGGAGAGAGTTTTCTTAAGCAACATAAAATCAACTGTCCATTTACTAATGAAGCCCACAGCTCAAAATGTTCTTAAAGTCATTCCCAGTGGAACAGAGCTCTTACAGAACCACAGCTTGCAAGAATTTAGAAAACAAAATACAGCAGCAACAGAAATTCAAGCTTTTCTTCAGCACAACACACATCTGACAATATTTCTTCATAGAAAAGGTGGTGGGTGTGTGGAATGGCCTTACAGGGGAAGTGAAGGATACAAAATTAATAATGGAATTCAAGAAATGTTAGGATAAGCACAGAGTATCCCTAATTGTGAAAAGTGAGGTGAAAAAGATCAACTGGCACAGCACCAGAAATGAAATTGAACAGATTAGATGGGCTTTAGAGTCCTCATTTGCCATCATATTCTCTGGTTCTATACTTCTGCTCAGCTACCGAATTAACAGTAATACTGTAAAAGCAGATAGCAGGAAGACCCAAATGGGTATTGTGTTTGCTCCTCTCCAATAACTTTCTCATGTAATCCTGCTGGATTATTCTGTTCCCTTCCCAAGGACTCTGGATTATCACCTCACCAACCTGCAGGAACCATGCAATCCTTCAACAGGAGACCTGACCTGTCATAGCATCGCTGAAAAGGCATGGTACTAACCAATTAGCTGAAAGACTAATCTGTAGCCCACTGGTACAACAGTGCATCCTAGAAAACTGCA
Source organism: Rhinatrema bivittatum (assembly GCF_901001135.1). Taxonomy (NCBI): domain Eukaryota; kingdom Metazoa; phylum Chordata; class Amphibia; order Gymnophiona; family Rhinatrematidae; genus Rhinatrema; species Rhinatrema bivittatum. The sequence goes on along the minus strand of NC_042621.1, from coordinate 297,680,091 downwards.
TTCTCAAATACTTTAATGTAAATATATTATCTGCAAAATAACCAAAATTTAGAGAATAAATGACAACTATTTATCTAACCAGTTATTTCCTCTAACTCCTGCAATCGCAGACTCACTCTTCATTATATTCAGAAATAAGGCATAACTTCTTTTTTTCTCGTAGATAAGCAGCTGAATTAGCCATGCTGTCTGGGATGTCTTCCGTGCCAATAGGTGGTGGAGCTCTCAAAGCTGAAAACTTAACTGTGATAGTGAGGCGCGCCTGCTTGCATGTTCCCACGCTGTCTCAAGTCTCCTCAGTTTGTTTTTTCCGCACGACTCCATGTGCGGAGCTCTCTCCTTCTCCTCATGTATTTCCTTTCTCAAATAATAATAAAAAAATAAAAATAAAAAAAAGGGAAAAAGAGAAAGAAAACAAAAATTCTTCAGGAACAGCATGAAGTACTAACTGCCCTTATGAGAAGTGAAGAGATCTTCTCCGGGCACCCTCCTCCCAGTCGTTAGAAGCCTTTATAATCGAGCCTCCTTGATGGACCTTCCTGTTTGCCTGGGCCGGCGCCGAGGAGAGCTCGGGGGGGGGGGGGGGGGGCGCAACGCCCAAATCAATCTCCACACTGATGTATGGGCACGTCGAAGCGCAGACTCATTTCTTCATTGATGAATCGGAGGGCTCGCCGGGGCACTGACTCACAGATGCAACAGCCGGTGCACTGAAGCACCACCACGTCCACCGGCGCACCGAAGCATGCGCCAACCTGGACGCCGAGCCTCCAAAGTGGGCTGACACGTCCACGGGAGCACGGGCGCCTGAAGCACCAACACGGGGGCGCAGAAACACCTAAGCGGGTGCGCCAACGCCATGACGTGTGCTGGGTGCGCCGAAGCACCGCCGTGTCAGCGGAGCGCCGAGACACCAACGCCTCCACCGACAAACCGAGGCACAAGTGAATCCACAGGCTTGCCAATGCACTCGCAGCAGCACAGTGTCCGCAGGCACTACGATGCGCCCACCGGGCGTGCCAGCAGGCTGCTGCATCCGCCGGCTTCCTGGCCGATCGGCAGCGCACCAATGCAGGACTGACCAGCGTCGACCAGTCGGCCCTACATTACGATGCCAGTGCGCATTCCAATGGACAATCGAGCAGCTTGCTGCCAACACTAACGCATCATACGTGATGCCTCTGGATGGCCCATGGATCATGGTCCAGGCGTGGGCATCAAGGGATCCTTCTTCCAGTGGGTTAAAAAAAACAAAAACAAAAAAAAAGCCGTGAAGAGGGGTTCTTCTTCTTCTTTGGACATAATGGTCTTCAGGACATATCCCGACTCAGAATACTACACAGAGTCAATCAGCTGGCATCATTGCACCCAATGGGCACTGCAGCTCAGCCACAGTGCTACATTCAGTGGACAGATCCCTCAGAATGTTTCCAACTACCAGAGCTCTTACAGCCTGAAACAATCGTAGAGCGCCAACCTCAGACACCTGACGAGACTTGCTCGCCCTACGTTTACCATATCGCACCAAACACTCCTATCCATATGACTGGTTTTCCATGGATTGCTTCTCACCCCCACTGCACTGCGGTGTGACCTGTCTCTCCTTCGACGAATCTGTCTCATTGACTTCTGGGGGGGAAAAAACAGGAGGAACACAGCCTCGACGTGGGAACTCGTAGACTCCGTGACCCACACAAAAAAAACAGATGTTTGGAATATTTCAGAGTATTCCCAACACCCGGACGTTGCCTAATAAAAATAAAAAATAATAAAAAAGAACCAGCAGGAGGTGTCCCCCCTTCCTGAGGGCGGCCGACATCCTATCAAGTAGACCTAAAAAAAAAAAAAATTTCCTCAAGCATGGAAAGGGCATGTCTCGGCCCTTTCGATCAAAGGGCACTCCAATACACAATACTGCACATGACAATAAAATGCCACATGGATGGTGTGGTGCGGTCTTCCTCGCATGTCTCCAATCTCTGAAGCCTCTGTCCCAGGACACACTGTTTGAACACTACATGTCATAGCCAAACTTCATGATACCTTCTTCATTTATATGAAGATTTAGATGTTCTTCAGAGGAATCCACTGCCAACACCATGACCACGATCGCTGACCTTCCTTACAGACGAGAACAGCTATGCTATAAAATGACGACCCATCCTTTCTTCCCAACATTCTTACTGGTGACAGATGGATGGAAACAATCAAGGTTCTAGTCTAAAGTAACGCCTAGCAATCGGAACTATGAACCTAGAGTTTAAAAAAAAAAAAGAAACAGGTTTCCACTCTCAACCCGGAAGTGATTTCCCAAAGGCAAATTGCCTCTCCCTCTTGAAAATTACATGCTGTGAACTACCTCCTTCGCCTATGGAAATGGAAAATAAACTCATGTTTCTGACAGTGCATAATTCATCAAATCATATTGCCGGATGATTTTTTTTTTTTTTTTATCTATATAGTCTTCACTGACCATATTGGTTTACTGACCCACTGGTGTCGACCTCAACCTTCACATTCGCAGGGGAAGCGGTGGCGTTCGAGCCCCCTGCCAGCCTCCACAAGCCACCAAATTTCTGAAATGCCCTATTCCTGACACGTTTAATAGAATGTGAGCTTCCCCACTTCATTCTATCAGAGGACAAAAGCTCAATCGATCTTTACTCTAGGTGCTCTATGGCTTTTTCTTACTGTACCTGTACTGCCTGGCCTACCGCAATCCACACTACAGGCTTCTGCTACAGGAGATCAATCCTCTCCTCCCACATAGAGCTACTCCCCTTGACATGGAATACAATAGCCTCCATCGAACCCGACCAAAAAGGAATTGGATCCAGGTGTTTTTTCTTTCCCTACCTGGAAGACTACCTGCGAGTGGCCACTAGACAATCCACCCTGCAACCAATCTTCCCGTCACAATCCTTCTGACTACAGAGCCCACAGCTCTATGTCTTCTTTAACCCGAATGCCCAAGACCGCCTATCTTCAACGACACTCTCTTGACGTGGATATCGGACTGCTTTCTTCTCTGCTGTCAACAGAATTCAGAGACCCTGTTTACAGCCTATTACGTACACCATGTCCACACTGTACTTGCTTCACTGAACCATATCCATGAATGACCTACCCTGGTACTTGTAACACAACCCCAGGGTCCACGCTATATCTGATGACCTCCCGCTACTGCTTTACAAGCAGACTGCGAATGACGTACATGGGACAGACAATTTTCGAGTAGCACATATCTGAACCACACGACAGTACCATCATAAACTTGTCCGCCTATGTTCTAAGCCTTGAGCGCATTTTTCCTGGTTACATCAGGGACACATGATATGGGCTATATGCGCTCAATACATTAGCTGGGGACTCCCAGACAGCATGGCTAATTCAGCTGTTATCCGTTTATTCATATTGATAGTTCTGATATTTATCCTGTTATTTATATATTATTTGTTGCTCTGTGTGCTTTCTTTCGGCCTCCCCCCCAATCCCTGTTTTATGTATTTTCCACCTTTGGATCAGATGTGAACCGTATGATGTACCCACTAATGCCGGTATAAAAAAGTTTTAAATAAATAAAATCTACGAGAAAAGAGCAAGTTTGCTTACCGTAAACGGTGTTTTCTGTAGATAGCAGATGAATTAGCCATGCTGACCCTCCCGCCTCCCCGGACAGTTTTTCACTTTGCATCTTGTCTTGCTTTGATACAGACTGAGCAGACTTGAGGCAGCGTGGGATCATGCAAGCAGGTGCGTCTCACTATCAAAGTTAAGTTTTCAGCTTTGAGAACTCCACCACCTAGTGGCACGGAGGACATCCCAGACAGCATGGCTAATTCATCTGCTATCTAAGGAAAACACAGTTTACGGTGAGCAAACTTGCTCTTATCCAAAGTTTGATGGAAAATTTTCAGCCTTTATTCTATATAGATACTGCAGGGCAGTCCTCCTACCAATGGGCATGGATGTGGGCTCCTCATAAAGCCTTGTATAAATACATTTTTCAGCCAGTTGGTCTCACTCTTCAATGACACTTGGGGTTCCTACAACTGGAAGTCTTAAATAAAGCCTACAGAGCACTATCACCTTCAATTGACCTAAAAAGAGTAGGGGATTCAGGTTAGAGGATCACAGTTGAATTTCCCGCAACTGCAGTATACAGTTGTATTAGTAAGAGATTGGGCCAGTACCCCCACCAGGCCTTTTTAGCATCATCTGTATACATAGAACCATCTTACTCAATACTAATATTGTGCTACTCTAAATACAGGTTACACTATCATTGTAACATACAACCATTTACTCAAGTCTACTGCTGTTAAAATTCCTCACACAGGAAGATTCTCTCCCCCCATTTGAGAAGGGCCCAGAGTTTAGATATTGTTCATGTTTTCCCTTAAACATAAAAGAGAGCCAAAAGATATTCATTCAGACTCAACCAAATTATAGGTATGTACATCCTGACAACTACAAATTAGCATTCCAGGGAGACAGATTAATTCCAGCTTCTCTCACAAAGAAAACACTGCTAATTACTATGGAAAAATTTAAATGCAAGCCCTAGCGACAGCATATGGAAAAGGAGACCTTGGAATAAAAAATGGAAAATCAAGGAACACTTTTGTTTCAAGCTCTTTGCATTGTCATAAATCATAGATTGTGGGTAAGCAATCAAATCACTAGATTAGCTAAACAATCCAAGCTTTACAATTCTGCAAAGGGAGGAATGATCCCTTAACAATAATCCCATTCTAGTGTAAATTCCAAGTTGTTTTGGTGTTTTACTTCAAAATTAAAATAGCAAAATAAAATAAGATATACTGGAAAGCTCTGTAGTGTACACGATTTTTTAGATTTTCCAGATACCAGAAGCTCCCAACAGGAAACATCATACTGCCAAAGCTGTCACCACTGTTACTACTACTACTGTTGTCCAGACAGATGCCCTGATCCACAAGGAGGAATCAGTTCAGTGTGAAAGATATCTGCAGACTGACTCCTTCAAGAAACAGGTGGCAGAATTCAAAGAGGTGGTGGCAAGACTGAGAAGCATCCAGGAAAATGAGGACTACATTGACAAAAATGCTTATCAAGGCATCAAAGAAGGAAAACTCAAGCAGAGGGGAAGGTGAAACTGGACCATAAGAAGAATCAGTATGCAGTCCTGGAAGCATTTATTTATATACACTTGACTGATCCCTTATTTTACAACTGTAGTCTAAGCAAGTGGTTCGCAACAGGTGTGTCGGGACACACTAGTGTGTCGTGAAGTCCTAAGAGATGTGTCGCAGAGCCAGCAGAATACTGATCTTTCCTCATCAGTCTGGGCAGAAGTTGGCTGACTTCTCTTTTATTGGGTATGACCGGAAGCTGCTCTTGCTTCCTTATCCTCTTCCTGGCCAGTGGGAGGCTGTTCCTTCCTCCTTCACCCAGATCAAAGCACGATATCACCAATTCTTGTTCATATGGGCCCAGCAGGATACCAACTTTATCATCCTCTGCCTAGCTTGGCAGTGAGGCTGCTGATGCTCTCTTCACCCCATGAGGCCTGGATGTGCAAGCAGGAGCATAAGGGAGAAAGGTGCGTGCTCTGTACATCCGCTGCTGCTGCCTCCTCATCTTCCTCTCCTCAATGCTTCTTGCCTTCATCTATTGCTGATAAAGAGGAATTGGACAGGTCTTTTCTGCTGGCTGGGAGCCAAGAGGAGGGGGAAATGTACTGGGCAGGAAGGCAAGGAGAAATAGGAAGTCAGTGGTGGGGGAAAGGAGATTGGGGGTTGCCGAGTAGGGAAATGCAGAGGAGGGAGGGGTTGGGGGCTCCTAGGCAAGGAAGAGAGATGGAGGTGTAGGGCGGCTGGGTTGGGGGAGAGGGGAGCAGGAAATGCTAAGCAGGAAGGGGTGGGAAAGGGGTGGTCAGACATTCTGGGTAGGGAAGGGGAGAGGGAAGGACAGAAGGAGTTGAACATGGCAGAGAGGGAGCATGGGGGAAAGGATGTGGGGTGGGGGTTATTGGAAATGTTGGACGGGATATGAGCATGTGAAGGGATGATTGATTAGTTGGGAGACGTGAGGTGTGATGGGGGCATGGAGCAGAGTGACGGGGTACAAGAGCCATAATATGTCCACTTTGAGAATATGCATTTCTTCTCTTTGAACTTTGCTTAGTGTAGGAAGAAACATATTTCTGTTTCTAGTTTCGCACTGCATGCAGAAGGTCTTGGGATTTCCATTCCAAGTTTTGTTTCCACATTTATAATTTGTGGTATTTTATTCCATATTAGGTGAAGGCAGGTCTGTCTGTCTGTATTCTGTGTGTATATAACTGAGATGAGGTACTTTACTAGTGGTTTGTATCAGCCTTATTTGCTGTATTTTCTCAATATGGTATTATACTGGTGTAGGGCTATTGCTGTTTCATTTCTTGGAGTTTGTGCTGCTGAGGTATGGCAGGTTTGATAGACATGTACAGCGTGGGGTTTGTTTGCATTATTTTACAATGCATCTGGTAGTAGAGGGAGTTTGTGATGCTATTAAGATGACACCAGAATCAAAATATATTTTTTTGTATGGTGAGTTGTACAGGGAAATGTCTTAGTTCTGCTCTGCACTCATTGTCAGGAAGCAGGAGATTTCTGAGGATGCAGAGTATATGTTTATATTTAGTTTCATTATGTCATGTGTTCAGTGTGTCACACATGTGAGCATCATCTCTCAGGTGTGTCCTGATAGAAAAAAGGTTGAGAACCACTGGTCTAAGCGATGTACAATAAAGCTAAAAAGCAAAAACATGTTCCAAACTCAGATAAATAATTCATCAATAAAATGAGTAAAATAGAATAAATAATCATACATCATTTAAGACCAAACAATTCATTCATCATTAATCTAAAACAGAATAAAAATCAACTAAAAAATTAAGCTACAATAAAATGAAAATAAATCAAAACCATAATCCCCTACAATAATAATCCCAATACATTTTTAAATACTAAAATAAATACATACATAAACAGAAAAGTACAAAACAAAAACATTAGCTAGGTGGAAAAGCTTGCAAGAAAAGAACAGTCTTCAGGCTTTTCTAAATTTCAAATAATTTTTCTCCAAACGTAAATCCAAAGGAAGAGAATTCCAAAGACTAGGGGCAAGATAAGAAAAGCTGACATTTCTAGTACTCTCTAACCTAATTTCTCTTGGAGAGGGTAAAATAAGCAATGCTTGCTGAGAGGAGTGCAATAAATGACTTGGGGGGTCATTTTCCAAGGTGTTATCGCGAGAGATAAATTCGCAATTTTATATTCAGGGGGCGGAGCATATGTAAAGTTATCGTGTGCCGCGAAACAGCCGCAGTGTTAGCGCGGCTCCTATCTACAACACTTTCATTTGCGTTACCGTGTGCGCTACAGGTCAGTAAAGGGTTATCGCGGTCCACGACAATTCCAAACGGCTCATTTCGAGAGAGAGAGAGAGAGAGAGAGAGAGAGAGAGAGAGAGAGAGAGAGAGAGAGAGACTTGCTATAGTGCCTATGCCCTAGACAGGTATTTGTATCCCTATCGGAGGGCCACCTAGTAACTCGAGGTGGAAATTAGGTATGAGCGTAGGGGGTTGGGGGCCACTTTCACATTCAACATGAGACATACGGAAAGAACAGTGGTCTCTAGTGAAGATTTGCTGGCCGGAGTGAGGAAACTCACTCCAAGAAGAGATTTGGGCAACATTCTCTCAACCTAGCTTGTTGTTGCCCAGGTAGAGTGTCCATCAAGCTAGGTTGAGAGAACGTTGCCCAAATCTCTTCTTGGAGTGAGTGTCCTCACTCCGACAGCCAGCAAATCTTCACTAGAGACCACTGTTCTTTCCGTATGTCTCATGTTGAATGTGAAAGTGGCCCCCAACCCCCTACGCTCATACCTAATCCCCACCTCGAGTTACTAGGTGGCCCTCCGATAGGGATACAAATACCTGTCTAGGGCATAGGCACTATAGCAAGTCTCTCTCTCTCTCTCTCTCTCCCCCCCCCCCCCCCCAGAGGTGTGAGACATATAACATGTTGCTTGCAGCACCTAAGAGTGGAAATAGGCTGTTTGGGACAGTTTCGTGTACTGCGAAAATTCATTGGTTGTTTTATCGCGGTGCACGATGTTTTCGCCATTTGCGGAACTGGATTTGCAAATCGCGAAAACATCGCGTGACGCGATGTTTCCCCACTGCACGAAAAATGCCTCATTTGCATGGGACACGCCCCCTCATGCGTTACCACTGCGATATTGGAAAATGAGGCCCTTGGTTTGTAAGGAATGATGGAATTCCCCAGCGAGGAGCTTTGGGAAGAGAAGAAACTGAAACATGAAAACAACCACTGTTTTCATGTTTCAGTTTATATATATATATATATATATATATATATATATATAAATAAAACTTAACCATATATAGCTTGTACATTTGAACCTTTTTAACCTGTATATTTTGTACCGTTGCACCTTATTTAACCATATATAGCTTGTACACTTGAATCATATTTAACCATGTGTTACCGTTCCTATCGTTTCACTCCTTCCTTCTCTAATTTGTTGGGGTCCCCCTCCGACCCACAGTTTCTCTTAGTTGTCCACCTCCCCTCCCCCTGTTATTTGTACTTTCCACCTTTTGTTACCATGTAAACCGATATGATGTGTACTTTAATGTCGGTATAGAAAAACTGTTAAATAAATAAATAAATAAACCACTGCACCTAGAAGGCACAAGAGAGTGGTGGCTTATGACTCACTTCTGAGGTGCACAGAAGCAACCATCTGGCAACTAGTCACATTGTGCCAGGATGTCTGCTATCTGCCAGGCGCCAAAATCCAAGACATTACAGAGAGACTTGCCAGGTACTTGTACCCTGGATTGGCCACTGCTGGGAACAGGATGCTGGGCTTGATGGACCCTTGGTCTGACCCAGTATGGCAATTTCTTATGTTCTTAAGACTGCAGAAAAACCTCAAGCCTGTCTACTATCTGATGCTGGTCATACATGTTGGCACAAATGATACTGTTAGGTACCACACAGTTTGTATCAGAGTGATTTCATGGTTCTAAGAGAGAAGGCAAAGCAGATAGGTCTAGAATGGGTAAATGTGAATCGATTATTTACTCTTTCAGATAATAGAAAGATTAGGGGGCACTCCATGAAGTTAGCATGTGGCACATTTAAAACTAATCGGAAAACGTTCTTTCACTCAACGCTCAATTAAAATCTGGAATTTGTTGCCAGGGGATGTGGCTACTGCAGGTGGTATAGCTGGGTTTAAAAAAGGATTGGATATGTTCTTGGAGGAAAAGTCCATTACCTGCTATTAAGTTGACTTAGAAAATAGCCATTGCTATTACTAGTATCAGTAGCATGGGTTAGACTTAGTTTTTGGGTACTTTCCAGGTTCTTATGGCCTGGATTGGCCACTGTTGGAAACAGGATGCTGGGCTTGATAGACCCTTGGTCTGACCCAGTATGGCATGTTCTTATGCTCTTAGATGGTATTCTCCTCCATCATCCTGGTTAAGGATAAAGGCCCAGGCAGGGAAGCTCGCATTCTGGAGATGAATGAACAGCTGCATAAATGGTGCTGATAAAACCATTCAACTTCCTAGACCAAGGGATGTTTCAAGGATTCCTGAGCAAAGATAGGGTCCACTTGTGAAAGAAGGAGCATAGTGTCTTCCAGCACAGACTGGCAAAACTCCTGAGAAGGGTTTAAACTAGGTTCTCATCACAGATGGGTGAACAAGGCCCTAAGAAGTAAAATATTGAACACTTTTAGAGAAAGGGGCGACATCAGGAAAAGCTATCTACACTAATACTCACAGTATGGGAAATAAATTCCCAGATCTAGATCTGGGAATTTATCTAGATCTGGGAAGTTGTCATCTTTTATGATTGCATCTAGATGCAATCATAAAAGATGACAACTTGGTTTTCCGTGTACTACATCTTCATGACAGCTACTACATCCATGTCTGAGATATAGTTATACCGGGCTACAATCTATTCAGAAAGGATCAGGTAGAAATAAAAGGGAAAAGGATGAGCAGTACTATATATAAAAAATATTAAAGCAACAGGACTGTAGGGTTGATGAAGTAAACAGGCACACTGTGGGTTAATCTGGAAAGAAGGAATGGAACATTTACATTGGTGTAATATACAGATCTTCAGCACAAACAGAAGAAATAAATAGAGATTTTATTATTTATTAATTTTTCTATGCCGATGTTGGTATATACCTTCACACCGTTTACAATATTTCCTTAAAATAAACATAAAATACAATATTTCATAAAAACCAAATATGCTGAAAATTTAAACCATTCATAAAAAATTTCAATCGTATGAATACTGAAAATAAAATTATATAACGCATTAAAGTACTCAAATTTAAAAGCAAAAATCAAACTTAAAAAATTAAAATACTATAGCAAATTCCTAACTGGCTTCTACTTGAAATGCTTGTACATACAACCAGGTTTTCAGTGCTTTCTTAAACTCTTTTAGATTACTTTGGAGCCTTAATTCAGTGGGTAATGAATTCCAAAGACCTGGTCCAGCCAATGACACAGCCCTTTCCCTGACAGAAGCGAGTCTGGCAGTGGCAATAGAGGGAATTGTAAGGAGCCCTTTGCCAGCTGAACACAGATTCTGTTGCGGTGTATGAATGCGTATAACTGCGTTCATCCAGTCCACTTGCTCTGCATAGATTGCTTTATGTATTAGGCATAAAATCTTATATTTATTTCTGAATTCGATTGGTAGCCAGTGTAATGCAGCAAAGACACGAGTAATAAGATCTCTTTTGTTTGTGCCGGAAATGAGCCTGGCAGCGGAATTCTGCAAAACCTGCAATGGTCTAATTGATGATTTTGGAAGACCAAGCAGTAAGGAATTGCAATAATCTATGTTGCTGAATATTAGCGCTTGGAGCACAGTTCTAAATTCCTCATGGTTCAGTAAAGGTTTTAGGCGCCTATGAATTAATAATTTGTAATAGCTTTCCTGTATCTTTGTTGAAATGTGTTTTTTTTTTAAGTAAATTCAGGATCAAGTCACACGCCTAAGTCTCTAATTTTGTTCCCTAAAGAAATGGACACATTCTCCATGTTAAAAACTTTAGTTTGGTCAAGCGTTGTAATTTTGCGTTCTAACAACATGATTTCCGTTTTTTCACAGTTAAGGCTCAATTTCATTTGCTTTAATAACTGTCTAATAATGTTTAGGTACATATTAGCATTTTTAAAAAATTTTTCAATAGAATCGTTTACTGGTAAGACGATCTGAATATCGTCTGCATATATATAATAATTAAGCTGCATACCCAACAGTAATTGACACAACGGCAGTATGTACACATTGAATAAGGTAGCCGATAGGGCAGAGCCCTGAGGAACTCCTGTTACGAGTGGGAAAATTTCCAAGTATGAATTGCTAATAAAAACTTGATATAAAAACAGTTTTTACACAATCAATATCAAGCTTTTCAATCCAAATCTGATATCCCCTGATCTGAGTTAATCAGATGTTTTTATATAGAGTTACGTGTGCACTTGAGGCAATGGAAGAAGTGGCAGTTTATGGCGCAGCATCCGGTCTGTGGAACGGGACCGGATGAGGTTGAGATTTGCTATAGGAAATATTGTGCAGATAAAATTGATGTAAGAAAACACGTGGGTTTGTGAGAAAGGGTAATACAATAATACCATTAATTTTTTGGGTAGTATGTAAAAAGTGTTTTTCTCTTGTAGAAATTTTTGGGTAAACCCTAGTCTTTGAGAGGAGATTTGGAGAGAAAAATAAAAGATTCATCTAGCCATTAAATTTCAGAGCTTTTGAGGAATACACAGCAATATGGCACCTAAGTGTATTAATGAGTGAAGGACATCGAGGGAATTCAAGTACCACAAGAGAAGAAACTAATAGGAGAAATAGTACATAAGTACAATCAAGGAAAATATTATGAAAAAATTGTTTGCTATAGTCCCTGAGGAAGCCCAGGGTGGGCGAAACAAATAGGATGGACATACATTTGCATTTGTGGGTTTTAGGAATATGGTGTATGTGTGAATGAGATTATGAGGGGGGAATAAGGGGGGGGGGGGTATTTTTAAATTATGTGTTTGTATATAATAATTAATAAATGGGTTATTGGTGATAAAGCAAATAAGTGTTTCCTTTGTGTGAAGTATAGATATTTGTACTGGGGAACGTGTGTACCTTCAGTGATATCTCACCATTGTGGGCACAGAAAAGAAAGCCTAACAGCAGGGCTTAGCCCACCCAGGCTGCCCAAGTCCATTACCTCCCACGGGAGTGGGAATTAATATCAGAACAGTGTGACTAGCACGGAGACTGGAGGAAAGCTTATAACAACCCTTCTACTCTGTTTTGTTTTTTTAACCTTACCTGAGTTCAGCCTTTCCCAGCTGAGTATTGAGACAGTCTCCAGCTGCTGGGGGGCAGAGAATATATACCATCACCACCTATGCTCAGCTTCCTGCACCCACTGCCTTTCAACTGTTTTAATCAGCTAAGTCTACACCAGTTGAGGAAACCAGCTACTGGATCAAGGCACTCATCTGAGGGACCACAGAAATCACCTCAGGAATTCTCAACTAGGGGAGGGACCATTTGATACCACCACAGGAGAGTGGGGCAAATCATCTCTCTTAATAATCTCCTCTAAAATTTGAAGCAATCTACAGTAGGGAAATGTATGTCCATCATCTGCTGGAGACTGAGAATACTGGCAAGCTGACATCACTGCAGGAATAATTATTATGTGACATCAGTTTGCTCCTGAGGATTTAAGTTAGTTGTTAATTGCTGTTTAAAAAAAACTGCCCCATGTTGACTAGTAAATGAAATACAAGGTCATGGCCAGCCCAGAGACAGAAAAGCAGAAGCTGTGCAATAGTGTGGAAAAGAATGAGTCTGCAAAATGATTATGAGATAAGAAAGTGTTTAAAGTGCCTGAGAAACTACAAGAACAATGAACTACTGAATAAGCATGATATGTAACATCTGAGGGGCACATGAAACATAGAAACATAGAAATGACGGCAGAAGACGACCAAATGGCCCATCCAGTCTGCCCAGCAAGCTATGCACATTTTTTTCTCATACTTATCTGTTACTCTTGGCTCTTAGTAACCTTTTGGTTCTATTTCCCTTCCACCCCCACCATTAATGCAGAGAGCAGTGTTGGAACTGCATCTATGTGAAATATTTAGCTTAATTAGTTAGGGGTAGTAACCGCCGCAATAAGCAAGCTACACCCATGCTTATTTGTTTTCCCAGACTATGTAATTCAGTCCTTTTTGGTTGTTGTCTGTATATAGATCCTCTTTTCTTCATTCCCCCTGCCGTTGAAGCAGAGAGTTATGCTGGACATGCATTGAAAGTGAAGCATCAGACTTTCTCCCATGCCGCTAAAGCAGAGAGCTATGAAGGAAAATTACCAGCAAATGTAGAGATGAGAAAGGGGAGGAACGTGCAAGTCTTGTTACCAGTGCTTAAAAGAGAAAGACAAATTTAAAAATATGAGTAGATTGGCATGGCTGGGTGAACAGTTAAATTCTGTGATACTTGGCTCCATCCACTCCCATAAGGCAACACAATCTCTTGATTCCTTATTTCCGCTGTCTTGACTTTGTATGCATGCATGAAATAAACAAATCCTGCCAGCTCTTACAGATCTCTAAGCTACTTAATAAATGTTATGTTTTGAAACTGAAAATTTGTTTCATCACTGGCTATCTCTGGGGAGGAAACCAGGTGGGGTAAGTTTCAAGGTTTTTTAACACTCAGTCTCCATCTGCTGGTAGAGGTGCATAACTCACTGGTCCTGAATCCATCATCTGGGTGCTAGGAAAGGCGACAATACCTAGAAAAGCTAAAAGAAGCTAGAAAAATAGTCAGAAATGAAAAGATGCAAATGGAAGAAAAAATAGCAAATATGGTAAAATGGGAGGATAAGATATGATAAGATAAACATAAGACATAATAAGATAAATATGGTAAATGGGAGGATAAAATCTTTATTTTAGATATGTTAGTGACAGAAGTGCAAAAGTGACAGGGGCCAATCTTGTTAAAGTTAGAGGTAATTCGCAGTTTCAAGGAATTACAATATGGCTACCATGGGACAAGAAGGATGTTAAAACACTGACAGTGTTGGGCTGGGCTGTACTCCCCATGACTATCGTCACAGAGTTTTCATACAATCGAGATGGACAGGAAAGAAAAATAACACTTAAGTATTTTAAAAATTGGGCTTTATATCAACAGTACTGTCCTTGACACATGGCAGATATGATAAATTCATGCACTACAGATTGAAAAGCATTTATTGGGGACTTATTGAAAAAAAACATGATCAGTCATTACACTATTTTAATTGCATAAAGAGAAAAAGATAAAAATACAAAAAACACCTTTTTATACAGCTTAGGTCTGGTAAATTATTATAAGATTGTTCATTTGCCATATTTAAATGACTGCCTTGCACCAAGTATGATAGATATTTATTATTTATTTTAACATTTTTCTATACCGTCGTTCAGTGGGGACCGTCACAACGGTTTACATTAAGGCACATAAAAATGATGTTAAAGTATATTAAGTTACATAGGTGCCATTAAGGATCGGTAACAGTTTGTAAACAATATTAACTGGTAAGTGTAATGAATCATGTCCATTTCTCATTGTATCAGTTTGGGATATGAGATTAGCTTTATCATTGTACTTTTATCCTTTACTAATGAACTTAAAAATGAAACTTAAGCTAAATAACAAATAAAATTATACACATATTGATTTTGGTTATGTGTTTATTGTTCAATTGTGTGTTTGTACCTGCTTTCCCCTGGGTATTATTCTCCTTTCTCTTTTTGATAAGCTTGTTTAAAGAGTCAGGTTTTTAAATTTTTTCTAAAGGTTTTGTTGTTACTTTGTAGTCTTAACTCCAAGGGCATGGTGTTCCATAGTATCGGTCCTGCCAAGGATAGTGCTCTTTCTCTTACTTGTGTTAGTCTTGCTGTTTTGATTGATGGAATAGTAAGAAGTGCTTTGTTGGCTGATCTCAGGTTTCTATTTGGGACATGTACGCGAAGGGCTGTGTTCAGCCAATCTGCTTTTTCATTATGTATTAGTTTATGTATGGTGCATAGTGTTTTGTACTGAATTCTTTGTTCAATGGTTATCTTTTGTTCAATGTGATCTCTTTTGCTTTTGCCGGTTAAGATTCTAGCAGCTGTGTTTTGTAATATCTGTAGTGGTCTTAGCGAAGTGTATGGTAGGCCTAGTAGGAGGGCGTTACAGTAATCAGTGCTTGCAAAAATCAACGCTTGCAGTACTGATCGAAAGTTGGCAGTTGTTAGAAGTGGTTTAAGTCTTCTAAGCACCATGAGTTTAGCGTCTCCTTCCTTTAATTTTAAAGATATGTGTTATTTTAAGCTTAGTTCTGTGTCAATTATTACACCTAGGTTCCGTACTTTGTCTGCTAACTATTTTTTGGTTGTTATTGAGTATAATTGGGTTTTGAACGATCTCCGTGTTTTTTCGTTCTAAATGTATAAATTCTGTTTTCTCAATATTAATTACTAGCTCCATTTGGTTTAGTAGTTGTTTGATGACATCTTGATACATATTTGCTATTTTAAATGTTTTTTTAATTGTGACGTCAATGGGTAGTATTAATTGGATATCTTCAGCGTATATATAATGTGTGATGCCCAGACCAGCCAGTAGGTGACATAATGGTAAGAGATATATGTTGAAGAGTGTGGCTGATAGGGCTGAACCCTGTGGTACTCCTGTTTGAAGGTTTATCTTTTCTGACATTACGTCTTTGATTTGCACTTTGATTTGCACTTGAAAATATCTGTTGCTTAGATTTGTTGCTAACACACAGCAGATTTGTTGCTAACACACAGCAGATTCCAGATATGGCCACAGCGGTTCACAAATACTAAGAACTGTATAAAAATTGCTATCAATGTAACCAACATTCATATCCATAAAAAATGAACCCCCCTCGCCCCTTAAAACAAACCCTTCAT
The DNA here is from genome assembly GCF_901001135.1 of Rhinatrema bivittatum. Lineage (NCBI taxonomy): Eukaryota > Metazoa > Chordata > Amphibia > Gymnophiona > Rhinatrematidae > Rhinatrema > Rhinatrema bivittatum. The sequence continues at coordinate 297,663,998 of NC_042621.1, read as the reverse complement.
TACAAACACAGCAACATGACCATCATGTACCCATACCAAACTTGATCCACCCCAAAATGACTAATTGAGACCCATATGATGGAAAAAGCCATGCCTTCACCTTTTTATTTATTTATTTTGGAATATTTGTATATCGCGCCCTCCAAGGTTCAGGGCGGTTTACAATAAAACAAACATACACAAAATAAATATAAATAAAAACAAACTTGGATTAAAATTAAATTAAAACAAAATAAAATAGTGAAAAAAATAAAATACATAGTAAACAAGTATATTAAAGAAAAGAGCAGATTTGGGATGGATAAGAAGGAGAGCAACAGAGAGGGAGGATGGACAGGTAAGGGTACTAAGGGAGGAAGGTAAGTAATTTGGAGACTATTAATCAGGAAAAGCACATTTCAAGAGATAGGTTTTTAGTGCCTTTTTAAATTCCTTAGTATCAGATATGAGGTAAAAGTGTATGGGGAGGTTGTTCCAGCTGATAGGGCCTGCAATAGAGAAGGATCTTTCTTGGGTGATGACTAACCTAGTGGATTTGGGAGAAGGTATCTGTAGTAGCATTTGGTTCTGCGATCTTAGGACGCGGGAGGGAGTATATAAATGTAAGGTTGAGGAGAGCAAACAATTTTTATTCTGGATTAAGTTGTGAATAATGGTGAGTAATTTGTTCTATATGCGCCAGCTAATGGGTAACCAATGAAAATTATGTAATACAGGAGTAAAATGATCGAAAAACTTGGAGCCAGAAAGTAAATGAGCAGCAGAGTTGGACAAGTTGCAGTGGGTGTAGGGATGATGTGGGGAGACAAGTGTAAAGGGTGTTCGCAGTAGTCCAAGCCAGTAAGAACAAGGGTCTGTAGAACAGTATGAAATGCATTATGTTCAAATAAAGGTTTGATGTGTTTTTTGCAGGCGAATATTATAGAATGAAGTTTTGACAACTGATCGGATATGTGATTGCATGTTGAGTTTTGGATCAAAATGTATGCCGAAGTTCCGTACTTTGTTAGTGATGTTGACACTGATATTGTCAACAGTAATATGTGTCATAATGTGAGTAAATAAGGGTTTCTTAGAATCATGATTTCTGTTTTGGATAAATTTAGACTTAGTTTGTGATGAAATAACTAGGTTTTGATGTATGATAAGCACATGGTGAGAAATTGTTTAGTAGATTTCCAATCATGACGTGTAGGAAAGAAAAACTGTATATAATCTGCATAGATACGATACAAAACACCCAAGCTCGATAGAAGCTGACATAGAGAATAAACATAGATATTAAACAAGGCTGCAGAGAGTGCCAATCCTTGAGGAACACCAGTATTTAACAGAAACCATGAAGAGGTGATGATGTTGTTGATTATGACAGTTTGTGTTCTATTGAGACGATATGATTTAAACCATTGTAGGACAGTGTTGGATAATCCAATATTTGATAAGCGGGAGAGTAATATGTCATGGTTAATCGTGTCGAATGCGGCAGATAGATCTAAAAAGAAGTATATGTAGGAGGTACCAGAATCAAAACCATGATGTAGAATGTCTGTACAGGAAAGAAGGGTTTCAGTACTGTGATGTGGTCTAAATCCAAACTGATATTGATCTAAAATGGAAAATTGATCCCTTTATTCAGAGAGTTGTTTTAATAGAGCAGATTCAATGACTTTGGCAATGAACAGTAGTGCGGAGATAGTACGAAAACTGAAATACTCAGGTGTAGTAGTATTCTGGTTCTTTGGGATAGGAGAAATCACAGCTTGTTTTAGCGAGCTGGGGAATGATCCAGTGGATAAGGAAGAACATAAGAACATGCCATACTGGGTCAGACCAAGGGTCCATCAAGCCCAGCATCCTGTTTCCAACAGTGGCCAATCCAGGCCATAAGAACCTGGCAAGTACCCAAAAACTAAGTCTATTCCATGTTACCGTTGCTAGTAATAGCGGTGGTTATTATCTAAGTCAACTTAATTAATAGCAGGTAATGGACTTCTTCTCGAAAAATTTATCCAATCCTTTTTTAAACACAGCTATACTAACTGCACTAACCACATCTTCTGGCAACAAATTGCAGAGTTTATTTGTGCGTTGAGTGAAAAAGAACTTTCTCCGATTAGTTTTAAATGTGCCACATGCTAACTTCATGGAGTGCCCCCTAGTCTATTACCTGAAAGTCTAAATAACCGATTCACATCTACCCGTTCTAGACCTCTCATGATTTTAAACACGTCTATCATATCCCCCCTCAACCATCTCTTCTCCAAGCTGAAAAGTCCTAACCTCTTTAGTCTTTCCTCATAAGGGATCTGTTCCATTCCCCTTATCATTTTGGTCGCCCTTCTCTGTACCTTCTGCATCGCAATTATATCTTTTTTGAGATGCAGCGACAGAACTGTACACAGTATTCAAGGTGGGGTCTCACCATAGAGCGATACAGAGGCATTATAACATTTTCTGTTTTATTCACCATTCTCTTCCTAATAATTCCCAACATTCTGTTTGCTTTTCTGACTGCCGCAGCACACTAAACCGACGATTTCAATGTGTTATCCACTATGACGCCTAGATCTCTTTCTTGGGTGGTAGCACCTAATATGGAACCTAACATTGTGTAACTATAGCATGGATTATTTTTCCCTATATGTATCACCTTGCACTTATCCACATTAAATTTCATCTGCCATTTCGATGCCCAATTTTCCAGTCTCACAAGATCCTCCTGCAATTTATCACAATCTGCTTGTGATTTAACTACTCTGAACAATTTTGTATCATCTGCAAATTTGATTACCTCACTCGTTGTATTTCTTTCCAGATCATTTATAAATATATTGAAAAGTAAGCGTCCCAATACAGATCCCTGAGGCACCCCACTGCCCACTCCCTTCCACTGAGAAAATTGTCCATTTAATCTTACTCTGTTTCTTGTCTTTTAGCCAGTTTGCAATCCACAAAAGGACATCGCCACCTATACCATGACTTTTTACTTTTCCTAGAAGCCTCTCATGAGGAACTTTATCAAACGCCTTCTGAAAATCCAAGTACACTACATCTATCGGTTCACCTTTATCCACATGTTTTTTTAATTCCTTCAAAAATGTGAAGCAGATGTGTGAGGCAAGACTTGCCTTGGGTAAACCATGCTGAATTTGTTCCATTAAACCATGTCTTTCTATATGTTCTGTGATTTTGATGCTTAGAACACTTTCCACTAGATTTCCTGGCACTGAAGTCAGGCTAACTGGTCTGTAGTTTCCCAGATCGCCCCTGGAGTAAATATTGGGGTTACATTAACTATCCTCCAGTCTTCAGGTACAATGGATGATTTTAATGATAGGTTACAAATTTTTACTAATAGGTCTGAAATTTCATTTTTTAGTTCCTTCAGAACCCTGGGATGTACACCATCCATTCCAGGTGATTTACTACTCTTCAGTTTATCAATCAGGCCTACCACATCTTCTAGATTCACTGTGATTTGGTTCAGTCCATCTGAATCATTACCCATGAAAACCTTCTCCGGAACGGGTATCTCCCCAACATACTCTTTAGTAAACACCGAAGCAAAGAAATCATTTAATCTTTCCGCGATGGCCTTATCTTCTCTAAGTGCCCCTTTAACCCCTCGATCATCTAACGGTCCAACTGACTCCCTCACAGGCTTTCTGCTTCAGATATATTTTAAAATGTTTTTACTGTGAGTTTTTGACTCTAAAGCAACTTCTTTTCAAATTCTCTCTTAGCCTGTCTTATCAATGACTTACATTTAACTTGCCAACACTTATGCATTACCTTATTTTCTTCTGTTAGATCCTTCTTCCAATTTTTGAATGAAGATCTTTTAGCTAAAATAGCTTCTTTCACCTCCCCTTTTAACCATGCCGGTAATTGTTTTGCCTTCTTTCCATCTTTTTTAATGTGTGGAATACATCTGGACCGTGCTTCTAGGATTTTTTTTTTTTTTTTTTTTTTTTTTTTAACAATGACCACGCCTCTTGCACACTTTTTACCTTTGTAGCTGCTCCTTTCAGTTTTTTTCTTACAATTTTTCTCATTTTATCAAAATTTCCCTTTTGAAAGTTTAGCACGAGAGCTGTGGATTTGCTTACTGTCCCCCCTTCCAGTCATTAATTCAAATTTGATCATATTATGATCACTATTGCCAAGCGGCCCCACCACCATTACCTCTCTCACCAAATCCTGTCCTCCACTGAGAATTAGATCTAAAATTGCTCCTTCTCTTGTCTGTTCCTGGACCAATTGCTCCATAAAAATGTCATTTATTCCATCCAGTAACTTTATATCTCTAGCATGTACCGATGATACATTTACCCAGTCAATATTGGGATAATTGAAGTCTCCCATTATTACCACACTACCAGTTTGGTTAGCTTCCTTAATTTCTCTTAGCATTTCACTATCAGTCTCACCATCTTGACCAGGTAGACGGTAGTATACTCCTATCACTAGTCTTCCCCAATACACATGGGATTTCTACCCATAAAGATTCAATTGTGCATTTAGTCTCATGCAGGATGTTTACCCTGTTGGACTCTATGCCATCCCAGACATAAAGCGCCACACAGCCTCCCAGGTGCTCCTCTCTGTCATTGCGATATAATTTGTACCCCGGTATAGCACTGTCCCATTGGTTGTCCTCCTTCCATCATGTCTCTGAGATGCCAATTAAGTCTATGTCATCATTCACTGCTATACATTCTAATTCTCCCATCTTACTTCCTAGACTTCTGACATTAGCATACAAACATTTCAAAGTTTGTTTTTTGTTTGTATTTACATTCTGCTTTTTAATTGATAGGGATAAGTTAGAATTTTTTTTAGCTCAGCTGAGTTTTTAGTTTCAGGCACTTCGACTAATTTTCTTATAATTGGAATCTCACTGTCGGGATGCCCTAATTCTAATGCATCATTAGCATCCTTTGAAGATACCTCTCTCCGAACCATGCGCTGCTGAGCGACTGTCGACTTTCCCCTTTGTTCTAGTTTAAAAGCTGCTCTATCTCCTTTTTAAAGGTTAGCACCAGCAGTCTGGTTCCACCCTGGTTAAGGTGGAGCCCATCCCTTCGGAAGAGACTCCCCCTTCCCCAAACGGTTCCCCAGTTCCTTACAAAACTGAATCCCTCTTCCTTGCACCATCGTCTCATCCACGCATTGAGACTCCGGAGCTCTGCCTGCCTCTGGTGACCTGCGTGTGGAACAGGCAGTATTTCAGAGAGGTTCTGGATTTAAGCTTTCTACCTAAGAGTCTAAATTTGGCTTCCAGAACCTCTCTCCCACATTTTCCTATGTCGTTGGTGCCCACATATACCACGACAGCCGGCTCCTCCCCAGCACTGTCTAAAATCTTATCTAGGTGACGCGTGAGGTCCGCCACCTTCAGACTAGGTAGGCATGTAACCAGGCGATCCTCATGCCCACCAGCCACCCAGCTGTCTACATTCGTAATAATCGAATCATCAACTATGACAGCCGACCTAACCCTTCCCTCCTGGGCAGTAGGCCTTGGGGAGATAGCCTCGGTGCGAAAGGACAATGCATCACCTGGAGAGCAGGTCCTTGCTACAGGATCCTTTCCTACTGCATCAGGTTGATGCTCTCCAATCGTGAGACCTTCTTCCTCCAAGGCAGCACCAGGGATGCCAGTGTGAAGTTGGGAGTTGGCTACTATGTCCTTGAAGGTCTCATCTATATACCTCTCTGTCTGCCTCAGCTCCTCCAGGTCTGCCACTCTAGCCTCCAAAGATCGGACTTGTTCTCTGAGAGCCAGGAGCTCTTTGTATCGCATGCACATGTACAATTTCTCACCGGCAGGTAAAAAATCATACATGTGACACTCAATGCAAAAGACTGGGAAGACCCCTTCTTGCTGCTGGACTGCTGCCTTCATCTCAAATTTGTTCAGTTCTTACTTAAGTTTTAGGCTGCTATGGGAGTAGGAATGTGTCTAATGTCCTTTTAATGTATTAGTGAATTCACTATATGTCTGGTAGTGGCCTACACGGGAATGATCAAACTTTCAATAAGGTGGTGTTTGTTTTTTTGTTTTTAAGTGGCATCTGCCTATAAATTAAAGGATGAGCTAGGGGTGGGTGGGTATGGTGTGGGAGGGTTGGGAAACACAAACAGTCTAACTTCAGTTAGTCAGCCAGAGTGACTCATTGCTCTCTTGATTAACAAATGTTGGTACCAAATCAAACCAAATAACACTACCTCAACACTTTTCCAAGATAAGTAAAAAGGTTGAAAAGTTCATTTACTCAGGTATACACTGCTCCTAGCTTGTTTCTAGCTTCTGGCTCCTTTCTTTTTTATTTTTAGTATACAAACACTAACTTCTGCTTACTAGCTGACTTACTGACTGACTATTTAAAACAAACAGTCTAACTTCTGTTTATTTGCTGCTTTACTATTAAAAGCACAAACACACAAACACACTAAATAATATTAGCAAATTAACTTTGCCCCAATACTTTAAAAAAAAAAAAAGACAATATCCCAAGCAAAAACTTACTGATTCCTTTCAGCCACCAGCAAGGTGATCCTCTCCTCTCAGTGCTCCCACTGGATTAGATAAGAGTTGACAATATTAGCAATGGGCAATGCAATGCCATCTTTCCTGAAACTGTGATAATTTGTTTCCATCCTCACTTCTAAGTGTGCCGAGTTTCACAATTCTAGTCCACCTACTGAAAACATTTTCCTATTTACCACTTTACGAACCTCCTGCCTATAGGAAACAGTGAAATTCCGGGCAGGTACATAGCTCCTAATCTTTTCTTGTAAATAGCCAGCACCCACCCCATGTAATGCCTTATGCATCATCGTCATTAGTTTAAATTGTGCCCTCTTTTCAACTGGCAATCAGTGAAGACTAACCATGGTATCACACTCATCTGTTTTGGAAGGCCAAAAATTAAATGGGCTGCCATATTTTGTAACACTAGTAGGTTTTTTGTTTGGTTTTTTTTTTTTAGAAAAACCCACCAACACAATGTTACAATAGTCAAACGACAAGCATATCAATGCCTGAACCACCAATCTAAAAGCTGGTACACTTAAAAACCCATAAAATCTCCTCAACTGCCTAAGGCTAAAATAGACCCTTTGGACCACCATAGAAATGTGGGCATTCATACTAACACCACCTCTAAATTCCTCACCTTTTGACTTTTTTCAATATTCATACCCCCTATATTCAATCTCCCCCCCCCCACCCACATACATCCACTCAGTTTTCCCTACATTCACCAGACGTTTCTGGGATTTAAACTACCCTAGTATCATCAACTCATTTATCCTATACATGGATTCTGTGGTATCCTTACATACTGGGAACAAAAGCTGCACATTATTTGCATGTATAAACCCAGTAAAGTCTTGGATGACTGACTCCAAGGGTTGCAAACAAAGACTGAACAGCAAAGGGGATAATGGTGATACCTGAGGCATTCCACATTCCAGAATGTAAAAGTATAGAGGAAACACCCCTCACTTGTACTACAGCTGTACTCCCCGTCAAAAAAGACACTAACCAATTCCACACCATTCCCCCTAATACCAGCTGCTTACATCTCTCCAAAAGTAAATCATGATTTACCATGTCAAAAGCACGCATTAAGTCCAACAATATCAGAACCACAGAAATTCCCATCCCTAAATCTTAAAATCTCATAGAAACATAGAAATGATGGCAGAAGACTATCAAATGCCCATCCAGTCTGCCCAGCAAGCTTTCACACTTATTTTTCTCATACTTATCTGTTACTCTGACCGCTGAGATCAGGGCCCTTATTGATAACTTTTTAGTTCTAATTTCTTTCCACCCCCGCCCATTGATGTAGAGAGCAGTGCTGGAGCTGCATCAAAGCGAGTATCAAGCCTAATTGGTTAGGGGTAGTAACCGCCACAATTAAGCAAGCTACTCCCACACTTATTTGTTTACCCAGCCTGTGCAATTTAGTCCTTGTTGGTTGATGTTTGAATATAAATCCTCTTTTCTTCATCCCCCCTGCCGTTGAAGCAGTGAGCTGCGCTATATATGTATTCAAAGTGAAGTATCAGGCTTAATTGGTACAGGGTAGTAACCGCCACAACAAGCAAGCTACTCCCACGCTTATTTGTGAATGTAAATCCTTTTTCTCACATTTCCTCTTACCGTTGAAGCATAGAGCAATGTTGGAGACACATTAACCATGTGTATGTTTATTGAATAAAGGTATTAATCACCAGGTAGTAGCTGACATTCCCTCAAGCCAGCCCCATGCCTCTTCTCTTCATTCACATCCTCAAGACTTTATGGATCCACAGTGTTTATTCCCATGCCCCTTTGAAATCCTTCACAGTTTTGGTCTTCACCACTTCCTCCAGAAGGGCGTTCCAGGCATCCACCACCCTCTCATCTTACACTGCTGCTATAATAGTCTCTGTACCATATCCCTTTCTAAACCCTGATTGACACCTCTCTAACCCCTTCACCTCATCCAGATAACTGGTTAACTGAGAGCATACCATCTTCTCAATAACTTTAGATAAGGAGGAGGAATTAGAAACTGGACGGTGACTAGCACAATTCAGTCTATCCAAGGTAACACATTTGAGAATAGGGGTACCACAGACTTTCAAAACACCTGGTAAAATGCCCTCCTCAAGGGATACGTTAAAGAGGGCATTTTACCAGCAAGTTCTATATATAGTATCTTTGAATACCCATTTTCCAATTTTGTATATTCCACTAATAAATAATAAAAAGACCTGTCACATCCTTTAACATCTGCCAAATCTGCTTCAACTCTGAGGTCACCCCAGCCTTCCTGGAAGTACTGATGCTGCTGCACAACTACTGTTTGTTGCCTCCTTTGCAGATTTACCCCAGTGCTTTCTTGCAGGCCCTATGTAATCATACTAGTCAAATCTGTTATTTGAAGTTGTTCTTTGTTATGTATTTTTATCTATTTTTAGTAATATATCTATCTGTTTTTATGCACATAATACTGTAACTCACCTAGGATACCATAAATATGTTTAAATAAATACAGTCTCATGAGCCTCCAATAATAGCTGCTTAGGTAATGGAAGAGTTTTCCCAAGGTGACTGCTAATTCACACCAAAATTCCAAGTAGGCATGCACTGGAATGCAAATTCAATTTAAAAATCTAAAAAACAAACTTCTTAAAAAAAACAGAAATATTATAAATATATATGAGCTAGGCAAATAGAAGCCAACCCAAGAAATCCAGATTTCCATCTAGGTTGGACCTGTAAAGACAAGGAGGAGGAGAGTTCAACATGGGGACTGGCAAACCTCATTACGGCTGAGATCCATCCAGGTCTTCTGCAGCTACTGGTTTCCAGGTGCTCTCCTTGTTTTTAGTGACAAAAAGAGCTTTGGGTTTGCAGTATTTACAATCAAAGCATTTAAAAAAGAAGGGATTTGGGAAGAAGTGTGTTTCTGGAAAAAACAAAACAACCTATGTCTTACATGGGCAAGAAAGGCAGAAATGATATTCAGGTCAGCAACCAAGCTCACTGGTGCCAGCAGACACACACATGCTCCAAACAAAGAGAAGGAATTGCAGAAAAATCACGGGAAAACATGCTTTAAAGTTATGGTTTCCATGACAACCATACAGGCCGAGCAGATCCAAAAACAGTACAGCAAGCTAATTAGAGCAGCTCTCTCTAATATAATGTTCTCTTCGCTGTTATGTTTATTTCCCAAAGGACAAGAACAGAGTCAGTCCTAAGGGCCTAATTTACAAAAGGATTTTCCTACAGGCTTGGGGTGGTAGAATTCTTTTGATAAATCAGGGCCTTATTTCTTTAATTAGATTTTTAGGGTTTGGTTTTTTTTAAAACGCACTATAAATTCATTGGATTACCACTTTAGCTACAATTCCAAAAGCCACAGCCACAAAAGAAAACTAGCAAAATGGGATTCTTAGATTGTGGAGGGGGTAGTAATCTAGTGATAAGACCTGGAAGACAAGTTTGAATCCCTGTATCACTGGATTTATGCAACCTATAATGAGTATCTATCTCCCTGTGGCTGGTAAGACACTGAAAGGGAGCAGACTCAGATGTTAAACAAAAACATTCCTTCAAAGAAAGGGCAGTGGATGCACAGAATAGTTTACTACTGGATATTGTAGGACCCTTAAAAAGAAAAAAATATTCAAATATTTACCAAAACGTCAATAAAAGAATTTTCAGTTTTCCACTGAAAAAGAAATTAAATCACATAGGCTCATGATATGCAGCTAGGAGGGAGGGATATGCAGAGGAAATGTGAGAGAGTGATGGATGCCTGGAATAACATTTCAAAAGAAGTGGTGGACACCAGTACAGTGACAGAATTTAAACATGCTTTAGATAGATACAGAGAGCAATGATAAGCACAAGGCTGAGAGGCTGGATAAGAGACAACAGAAAAAGGACTCTGTATTATTGGTTTAAGTATGGGAACTTCTATGCTCATCTACCCAGAATGATTTGAGAGCTAGAGAGAGAAAAAACAACAAAACTGACCAAGTTCAATTTCCCAACCCTTCCAAGTCTAATGCACACCTACATTAACAAAAATGTATAGCACATCAACTTCCACAGAGTAGGCAATGCAGTCATGAAAGGGACTCCGTGTGGTCAAAAGAAGAGCTATGGAAGCACCAAAAGCCCCATCAGTCTCTCTTCCAAAATTTCAAAACAAAGGTAGAGGGGGCAGAGACACACACAAACTCATAACAGGCCAGTTCCCTCTATATAGAAGTGCAGAAAATGGGAGAAGTCAGTATAATGAGGTCAGCAATATTAATTAATTTGGTTCCACCTGTGACTGCCAAAGGATCTCCACTGCTGCTGTTCCCAACACTCAGAATGAGTCACATCCAACGTTCAGTGCATGTTTCTTCCTGTTTCACTCAAACTGCAGTAAGATAAACTCAAAGGAGAAGACTCAACAGGAGAAAGATGAGGATGTGCATTATGCAATGCATGTGCTGCACAAAGCAGGACTTGCTATCCATGCCTTGCATGTTGCTCATTAGTTACCGTACTCTGGGCTCATGCTGTAGCTAGGAAGAGGAGGCATGAATGATTACACTTGTTCTCAGAAAGGAGCTCCTACCCACTGCTGGGGACTCTTGTTGCTGTGAGTTACCAAGAGCAGCGCCCAGATGCTGGTCTGAATTTGAGAATGACAGTGGTGAATTTTCCATGGTACACTTGATCAAGTCTGAAAACACATTGCTTGGGAAAGACAGACTTGGATAAGGACTATCCTGCAGGCACTCAAGTCTGTATGGGTGACAACTGGTATACTTCCAGGGCTTCTGTTCTTAAGTTTAAACCAATAAACATCCCTAGTATGTCAGCTTTGTTTTCAAGATTTATCAACCTTCTCGTATGTTATGGTCCAGTAATCAAGGTCTCCTGAAAGTAGTGTCACCCAAGTTAGTGCATCTGACCAAAGCCCATGAGAGCGCTTTTTCGGTTGTGGATCCAGTTCTCTTGAACTTCCATCCAGCATTTTTACATGCTAATGAATGCCCCAAACTATTTAAGACACTTAAAGCTGACCTTTAACAACAAGCATTTGAGCTGGGAGATTAATGTGATCAGCTAATGTTATTAATTCTTTAAGGACGAATTGCTAGTAGCAAGTGTGATTTTGACAGGACAATTATGTTGGTAAGTTATTTCATTTACTTTAGAAGGAACACTGGTGGACTGATCATGTTGGTGTTTGAATGTAAGTGCTTTTATTATGGTTGTTTTAAATGTAATCCGCTGCAAACAGTGGAGCACGTGAATAATAAAATGTTTAATAATAAAAATATATACAAACATATGTAACCCTTTGTTCTGGATTGTCACTTTTTTTTAATTTATAGAATTTTCAAAATATACATGAGAAAAAAAAGAATACTATGATAGAAATATACAATAAGAAAAAAAGGAAAAAAAATATCTGTATGCATCAATCCAAGTCCTTGTCTAATGAGTATAACAAGAAAAACATTCGGGGGGGGGGGGGGGGGGGGGGAGGAAACAGAAAACTATGACACTAGTTCCAAGGTCTGTGATTGTAATGTTAATATATCCTACATAAACTCTCTCCCTACATTTTATTAACAGCAATAAAAGTCTCCAAATGCAATGGATGTGTGAAAATATACTGATTTCCAGATAAGGTTATAATGCATTTGCAAGGAAATTTTAAAAAGAAAGACGCACCCACTGCAGTAACACATGATTTAAGTTGTTAAAAAAAAAAACCAAAACCTTCCTGCGGAATAGTCTCCCCCATAATACATCAGGAAAAATGTGAACAATATGTCCACAGAAGACAGCATTTTTAAATTTAAAATACTGTCTAAGAATCAGAATATTTTGTTCAGATATCAAAGCAATTATCAGAGTAGCCCTAGTGGGGATATTCTATGTAGAATCTTGAAGAAATGTCATTATATTAGCACTGTCAAAAGAAGTTAAAAGATCAGTGCTACCTTGTCTAACCTCCTTTTTAAAGGTGGGAACATAAAAACATCTAGACAAGATTATTTCCTTTTTAGGTAGAATTTGTAATTTTTCCCTCATATTTTTTAAACAATTCCTCAGCAGATATCAAACGAGTTATGGAAAAATTCAATATGCGGAGATTTCTAACTTCTCAAATTATTTTCCAGCATTTTTAACTTATTATGTAATATCAAACAAACAATCTTTCAGGATGGCAGCCAGGGTTGACTGTAATGTGTTAATAGATTCAGAAAGAGACTTTGAATTTACAGTTGTCATTAACTGTAGTGTCCAAATCAGATAACTTTGCAGAAACCCTTGCAGAAAAAGTACACAATTGCCCCACTGTAGGAGCTAATGATAAATCAATCCAAGTGACCACATTTCACATATATTTAAGGATAACTGCACTGGGCTAGGATAAACTTTCTCCAGATCCAATAGTACCAGACACCTCAGATGAAACATCAACTGGTACAGGAATAGGAACTGCAACTCCAGAGTCTAACTCCAACGAGGATATTATCACAGGAGGAGAGATTCAGGCCCAGGCCATTCAGATGTTAATGAAGGCACCAGAGAATTACTGCATTCATTCACAGAACATAATTTGCCAGAAGGATTTACATCCAAACTCCCTAGAGAGGATAGGATCACTCTCATTCCCTCTAGGAGAAATCGACAAGGGGGGGGGAGAGGAGGGGTAGGGGCTCTGAAACTTAGAGATGCCTCCCCAGAATTATCAACAAATCTTTCAGAAAAAGTATTAATACGAGAAAAATGTGTATCAAGGGGACCACTCACTGGAGTTGAATAGCGGTAAGAGTCCTGATCTTCGCCTTCCTCTTTTTACCCATAATTTAAAAAGTAAAAAGACCAGGAAAAAAAGTAAAAAGACCAGGAAAAAAAAAGAAGAGATAAGGGGTGCACCCTTTTGATGTGCCAGCAGCAGCACGCCACTGACCGCCTGTTCTTGAGGGCTCCCAGAAGGCCCCAAGCCTGGGTATCTACGTTGCCGCCTGGCTGGAGTGGCCGGAACAGCGCCGAAGATCTTGCCTACAAGGATGTCGCTGGCTGCCTGTTCTTGAGGGCTCCCAGAAGGCCTCAAGCCCGGGTGTCTACGTTGCCGCTTGGCTGGAGTGGCCGGAACAGCGCAAAAGATCTTGCTCACAAGGATATCGCTGGCCGCCTGTTCTTGAGGGCTCCCAGAAGGCCCCAAGCCCAGGTATCTACGTTGCCGCCTGGCTGGCGTGGCTGGAACAGCGCCGAAGATCTTGCTCACAAGGATGTCGCTGGCCGCCTGTTCTTGAGGGCTCCCAGAAGGCCTCAAGCCCGGGTGTCTACGTTGCCGCCTGGCTGGAGTGGCCGGAACAGCGCCGAAGATCTTGCTCACAAGGATGTTGCTGGCCACCTGTTCTTGAGGGCTCCCAGAAGGCCCCAAGCCTGGGTGTCCGTGCTGCCACCTCGCTGGAGTGGCTGGAACAGCACTGAAGATCTTGCTCCTGGATTGTCACTGTTTCCAAGGGCACATCAAAGAATTTGTAATTGGGGCTGTCCTCACAACTTTTTTTCTCTTCTCCTTTGCCCCAAAATGTGGGTTTTTCTATGGGGATGAAGGCAGACCTTCTTGGCCCAAGCAGTAGTGATTTCCCATGTGTGTGTGTTACCAAAGCTCTTTGGGATAGGTGCACTTACAAACCAGCTGGACTCACTGGATAGATGTTCAAATTAAAGTTTACTATGATTTCTCTCAAAAGAATCTTAGTACAAAAAATAGTGTCCATTTACATCCAGCTGTTCTCAGCTGTACAAGAGCCAGGATTTAAATAATATCTGTCTCTGTGGATGTATCCCTCCGGGCTGGGGCCTGGAACAGGTTTATTTTCTAGGAATTGGAACAACTGTCCCAATTGGTCTGGGATTGTCCTAACAATGACCTAATCTCCTACCCAGTACCTGAGGTCCATGAAGCATCCCCAACTTCAACCTGTCAGTGTCCTGTATCCCAGGATGAAAACTCTGTTTGGGGTCTCCAGATGACTCTCTCCTTTTCCCCTTTGACCCCTCTTCAAAAGACAGATGCAGCCTTCAAGGAGGAAAGCCCTATTACTGAAAGCAATCCTTACAGCTTCCAGCTCAGGGTAAGGAAAGGTGACAAAAAAAACACTTCTTGGTAGAAAATCTCTGACCACAACACTTCTCTTCTCTGTGAACACTCACAGCAACCTCCTCTTGAACTGGGCAGAGAGGTAAACAGTTACTTCCCAACCAACTGGACAGGGTTGCTGCCTGTCAGAAGGCTCAGGTCAACTGTAAAGCTCAGAAAAACTGTAAAAGTCCTTCTGCTCCTCTCTTCTCTCCAGTCCACTTCTGAGGACCTGGCAGGGCAGTGTCTCCCCCTTCAGTGCTAAGCTCGGGGCTTAACTTGGAGACCACACGGATATCATTCCTTCTCCCTCAAAATCAAATCTACACTGCCACACTAACTAGAGCTAACCCCTCTTCATGTTTTAAGATATCACCAATCATAGGCAAACCTCAGGAATGTCTCCCTCTAAACTGTTATAATCCCAAAGGCAAATGGGAGATAGGGCTATCTAGTGGTGGTTGCCACACATATAAAATTAGCTAGTATGTGTGTGTTGGGCACTGTGTCAGTCACAATGGAAAATACCCAGGCTGCCTGACAAGGTGAAAAACTGATTGAGGGGGGAGTGGCAAAAGATGATGGTAAACTAAGTTGATTCCAAGGAAAAGGGAAATTACCAGTGGTGTGCTGCAGGAATCAGTTTTCAGCAATTTCTCACAGCCCACTTGTAATTTAACAACGTTGAATAATTTAGTGTTATCTGGCTTACTCATTGTTCCCATTTCCAGGTAATTTATAAATGTTAAAAAGCAGTGGTCTCAGATCAGAGCCTTGGGGTACCCACTATTCATCTTTCTCCATTGAGAAAATTGACCGTGTAGCCCTACTCACTTTTTTTTTCATCTTTTAACCAGTTTCAAATCCACAATAGGACACTGTCTCCAATCCCATGACACTTTAATTTCTTCAGAAGTCTCTCGTGGGGGACTTTGTCAAATGCTTTCTGGAAATTCAGATACATTATAACAACTGGGTCACCTTTATCCACATATTTACTTACACCTTCAAAATAATGTAGCAGATTGGTAAGGCAGGACTTCCCTAGGCTAAATCCATGTTGGCTTTGACCCATTAAATTATGAACATTTAGGTGTTCATATTTGTTCTTTAATAGTTTCTACCATTTTGTCCATCACCAACAGGGCTCTCTAGCCTGTAGTCTCCGCGACCACCCCGGAATCCTTTTTAAAAACTGGTGTTACATTGGCAACTATCCAATTTTCAGGTACCACAGATAGAAATGAAACATAGAAACGACGGCAGAAGAAGACCAAATGGCCCATCCAGTCTGCCCAGCAAGCTTCCCTCATTTCTTCTCTCATACTTATCTGTTTCTCTTAGCTCTTGGTTCTAATTCCCTTCCACCCCCGCCATTAATGTAGAGAGCGGTGATGGAGCTGCATCCAAGTGAAATATCTAGCTTGATTAGTTAGAGGTAGTAGGGGTAGTAACCGCCGCAATAAGCAAGCTACAACCATGCTTATTTGTTTTTACCCAGATTATGTTATACAGCCCTTATTGGTTGTTTATCTTCTCCCCTGCCGTTGAAGCAGGGAGCTATGCTGGATATGCGTGAGGTATCAGTTTTTTTCTTCTCCCCTGCCGTTGTAGCAGAGAGCTATGCTGGATATGCATCGAAAGTGAAGTATCAGGCACATTTGGTTTGGGGTAGTAACCGCCGTAACAAGCCAGCTACTCCCCGCTTTGTGAGTGTGAATCCTTTTTTCTTCTCCCCTGCCATTGAAGTTATGCTGGATATGCGTGAAGTATCAGTTTTTCTTTTCCCCTGCCGTTGAAGCAGAGAGCTATGCTGGAAATTCGTGATGTATCAGTCTTTCTCCCATGCCATTGAAGCAGAGAGCCATGCTGGATATGCGTCGAGAGTGAAGTATCAGGTACATTTGGTTTGGGGTAGTAACCGCCGTAACAAGCCAGCTGCTCCCAGCTTTGTGAGTGCGAACCCTTTTTTCTTCTCTCCTGCCGTAAACTAACAGTATGTCTGCAATTTCATTTTTCAGTTCTTTCAACACTCTGGGATGTTTACCATCTGGTTCAGGTGATTTGCTACTCTTTAGTTTATCAATTTGCCTTATCACATCTTAAAAATTCACTGAAATATGTTTCAGGTCCTCCAAATTGTCTCCTTTAAATATCATTTCTGGAATGGGTACCTCCTTTATATGGCTGTGTCTTCCCCACATTCCCCTTTAACCCTCAGATCATGTGATAGTCCCAATGACTCCCTAGCAGGCTTGAAAATAATGTATGAAGTTTTGCTTTCATGGCAAGCTTCTTTACAAACTCTCTTTGCCTTTCTTTTGAATGCTTTCCATTTAACTTTCCAATACTTATGCTTTTTCCTGTTTTCTTCATTTGGATTCCTTTTCCATTTTTGGAAAGATGGTCTTTTACCTATAATAGCCTCTCTCACCTCATCTTTAATCATGCCAGTAGTTTAGCCTTCTTTCTACCTTTTGTAATGCATAGAATACATCTAGTCTGGGCTTCCAAGTTGGTATTTTTAACAAGGTCCATGCCTGCTGTAAACTCTTAATCTTGGCAGCTGCTCCTTTCAGTTTTTCTCTAAACACTTTTGAAAGTTAAATGATATCATAATAGATTTCTGTACAGTCCTCCCTCCAGTTATAAAGTCAAATTTCATCACATTATGATTATTGCCAAATGGCCCAAAAACAGTTACCTCTCAGCCAAATTCTTGTTCTTCTAAGGACTAGGTCTAAAATAGTTTCCCCTCTTGTTGGTTCTTGAACCAACTGCTCCATAAAACAGTCATTTATTTCATCTCATACCCCTATGCCACCTCCTCTCCAAACTAGGCCTGAAATTCTTCCTGTATGCAGATGACGTGCAGATTCTCATCCCGTTTCAGGGATCCATAAAAGAACCTCTGCAACGCTGGGAATCTTGCCTCGCCACCATAAGCGCCTCACTATCCGAACTCCATCTAGCCCTAAACTCGTCAAAAACAGAATTACTCGTCATCTCTAAGCAGCCTGAACGTTTCACTCTCCCCATGCGACAGAACACTCCTCAAAATACAACCACAGCCACCCCTCAGACCCAGTTTGTAAGAGATCTGGGCGTCTACATAGACCAACACCTAAGTTTCAAACCCCACATCAAAAATCTACTAAAGGGGGGTTTCTATAAACTTAACATCATAAAAAAACTCAAACCCCTCCTCCACACCCACGATTTCCGCACAGTCGTACAGACCACAATGCTCACAAAACTAGACTATTGCAATTCCCTATTACTAGGACTCCCCGCCACCACCATCAAACCCCTCCAAATTCTACAAAACTCCATGGCTAGAATCATAACAGGCACACAAAAAAGGGACCACATCACCCCCATACTAAAAGACCTACATTGGTTACCCATCTCCTTCCGCTCACAATACAAAACCCTCACCATCCTTCACAATTCCCTACACAAACATAATCACACCTGGCTCGACGAAATGCCTCGTTACCGTTCCTCCGACCGACCCACAAGAACAACCCATGCAGGTACTCTACACACCCCATCTCTAAAGGCAGCACATTCTACTCACACCAGAGAGAGAGCCTTCTCCGTCGCTGGCCCCACCCTCTGGAACTCCCTCCCCACCCTCCTACGCCAAGAGACATCCCTGCAAATTTTCAAGAAAGGAGTCAAAACATGGCTATTCCGACAGGCCTATCCAGACACAAACCAAATTTAATTTCTCCCCAGCCCCCCCTGTTCGAACTTCTCCACCCCTTCCTATGTTTCCCCCGCTTCCCCCCGCACCACCCATGGATACCCTAGAAGAAACAACATCCCCCCTACTGCTTAATTTATCTCTTTTTGATCATGATCGGTTAATGTGTCCTTTTGTAAGAAATAGTATTTTGTTCTAAGGTTACATTGTTATGGTTTTACGTTTATTTTATTCTTTGTACATTGTTTCATTGTTTTATTGTATCGCCCACCTGAGTTCTTTGTAAACCGGCATGAGGTGCTGCACGAATGTTGGTAAATAAAAGTTAATAAATAAATAAATAAATAAAATCTAAGAACTTCACCTTTTTAGCATATACTGATGTAACATTCATCCTGTCAATCCTGGGATAATTGAAGTCAGTGTGCTACTAATTTTGTTAGCTTTCTAATTTGTTAGCATTTCATTGTCCATCTGTTCATCTGGCCAGGCAGATGGCAATATATCCGTAATGCTATTTTACCCCCCTTTTCCACATGGAATTTCCATACAAGGATTCTATAGTGCATTTTGTCCTATTTGACTCAATGCTATTTAATATATAGTACAACCCTTCCACCAATTTCATCCATTCTATCATTGTGATATAATTTATACCCTGGTATCACAGTATCTCATTGGTCATCCTCCTTCCACCAGGTCTCTGAGATGCCAATTATATCTACCTCTTTACACTCATAACTCTCCCATTTTTTATTTTTTTTAAAGACTTCTAGCATTTGTATAAAAACATTTCAAAGTATGTTTTTGTGTTAACCTGCTTATCAGTTGCGAGAGTTAATTTGGAATCTTTCAACTCTGCTCGTTTATTTTTTTTTACTTTTTTTTTTATATTCTGCAACTTCCATTGGAAGTTCAGTGCAGATTACAAAACAATTCATAAAAAGATCATTAGACAGTAGACAATAAAGTGTAACAATACAATTCAACAAATCAAACAATATTTGGAAAAGCCATCTTAAAATAGTAGCCTTAACCATTTTCCTAAATACTTTTATATTGATCAATGAATGTATTTCTATGGGAAGTTCATTCCAAAGTTGAGGCCCAACATAAAAAAGCACATTTCCATGAAGTCTGAAGTCTATAAATCTCAACTATTGGTAGCATAAGAAAATGCACTGTGGAAGATCTGAAATCTAGAGCTAGAATATACCAATTTAATTGCTGTCTAAGCACACATCCTTTTCCTCATCTAACAATTAATGTAAAATAGCCACAACTCTAAATTGATATCTCCAGACCATTGGAAGCCAATGTAACAAAGTCTGTGAAATATGCTCAAAATAAGGAACTCCACTCACTATCCTAGCCGCAGCATTTTGAACCAACTGAAGTGCCAGAAGAAGCTTAGCTGAAAGTCCAACTTAATACCTACGCAACCGCTGCATTTATTGCAACCTATCAGGAAGCCCTAACTTCCCTGTTGTATTAATGTGGCACCTATGCCACAGAAAGTGCATAGAGGTTAAAAGTGCTGAAAGGTTTAATGGTAAAAATGCAGGTTTCCTTTTTATGGGAGCCCTGAGAGGTTTTAAACAGTGTTACAACATCTGCTGGAAAGTGCACAAGATGTGTATGGGGAAGAAGGTTAACCTGGAAGCAGCATAGACTATTCAGAGTCCTGGGGTCAGCTGTGTGTCAGGTGTTGTAAGCTGCCTTCTTGACAGACAAGAGGTTACAAACCTTGAAGGGTTCTGTTATGGAGAAGAGGTGATAAAAGACCCTGATTCTCCTGAGTCTAGGGCTGTTCTAGATTGCAAGGAAAGAGAGCGGAATGGAGCTATTATCCTCATCCAGGATCTCAGAAGGGAGCAGGGATTTTCCCTTAAAAATCCCAAGAGGCTTGACAGCAGCAGGGCCGGTGCTAGCTTTTTTTCTGTGTCGTGTGAACAAATAGCATACTGCGCAACCCCCCCCCCCCCCCCTTCGTCATTCACTCATCGCCCTCCAGCAATCCAAACCCTAAAATCTGACATTCCTCCCTACCCAGGTCCATCCCCTCTCCTCTGGAACCCATGGCCAATGCAACAGCACTAGATACCCTAGCACCTCCTCCCCCACTCCGGCCCTCTAAAACACACAATTACAAATCTAAAATAGCAGATTTTGCATTTAAATAACATTCAGAGAACACAGTCTTCTGAAGCAAAAATATCCCCACAACAACCTGTATGTACACTACATTCACATGCGCTGCTGTGGTGCCAACCAGAAAACCCTGCAAAAAAAAAAAAAAAAAAAACCACACACACCCCCACACACCTCCAGACCCACTGCAACGCATGTTGAATGTGGGCTCAACCCCCAGAAAACCATGAGCAAACTACACAGCAAACTTCCCATGCCAAAACAGCACCAATTGCCAGTGCTCAAACAATCCTGCCCATGAAAAAGTAACACTGCAAATACAACACCAGCTCCCAAAATACCAATATACCTCCCACCAGGAAAATGGAATAAGCCAGATTGCCACACAACCCCACACAGAAGCCACATACCAGCAGAACACTTCACCTCTGCCACACATGCAAAACACTGATAGACCCCCACCAAATACAGAACAAAGATCACAAAGTAGAAACAGAAATGTGCAGACAAAAACCGAACTGGACATCGCAACAAGCCAGACCCTGTCCACAGCGCAACAATGCAAAAACAGAAACATCATCATTCCCCACAAAACATCAAACAGAATCAAGAAATATAAATCATAATAGTAAAACCATACCAATAACAAAAAGAAATATTTCAAGGCAGCTGAAGAATAAACATCCAATATTTAAAAACTCATTTAAATTGTCTTTTTTAATATCCCAAACACCAGCCAAACACTTCAAAAAAGCAGACACAAACACACAACGAAAACCAAAAAGGATAAAAAAAAAAGAAATCCCACTCTCCATACAAACCCTCTCCCTTCTCTCTCTCTCTCATGTGTGCACACACTCTACCTCTCCCACACATACTCATGCTTCTTTCTCTCAGAAGCACACACTCCCTCTCACACACATGGGCTTCACCTTTTCTTTTTTTCCAATTCTTCCCCTGAGGGCTCTGAGCCCGTCTCTTCACTTTGGCCTCTATCGGGTCAGGATCACAAGGTGGCCTCCACTCCATTTGAACTCCTGGTAGGATGTGGTCTGTCAGCAGCCCAAAGCCTCTTCTCCACTTAGGCCATCGGCAGACGAATGGGGTCCACCAGGCAGACTCACTAACTCAGCTCCTTCCCCCAACTCTCAACCCCTACCTTACCACCCCCAGCTCCTCCTCCTCTCCCCCTCCTCCCCTTCTCATACTGCCTCAGCTCCTTCCCACCCCCCCAGAGACTCCACTCCTATCTGATAACTCCCCTTTCTCACCTTATTTCTTCATTACCTTAGCTTCCTCCCCCTTTCCCCCTCTCCCTCTATCCCTGCTCTTTCCTCCCCTTCCTCCTCCTCCCTCCCAAACTTGTGTTCCCCCACACACACACACTCTCCCAAGCTCTTCCTCCTCCCACTCCAAGTGCAGTCCACTAGCGTCAGGCTTCTCCCTCATCCCGCACGAGTCGGCAGCAGGAATAGGGGCAGCACCCAAGTGACACCACCCCCCACCGCTGCAGAGCCAGTCTCACGGTAGGAGCTGCAAAATCTCGCTGCTCCTCTTGTGAGACTGACCCCACAGCAGCAGGAGACAACGCCACCCAAACGCTGCTGCTGCTCCCGCTGCCAGCTCGCACAGAGGATGTGCTTTTTTTCCTCTACATCAGATCAGGCAGGGGTTTGGCAAGCCTGCTATGCATTCTACAGCTTTTTATTTCAGTTTGGCTGCCCACTGGCAGCCCCCACAGCCTACATTCCATCTCGGCCACCGGTGGACCTAGACCACCGCCTCATCGGAGCTGCCACCCTGTGCACAGTGCGTTGCGCCAGCCCTGGAGAGCAGAGGAGGACGGACAGGAATATGCAGGAATATGAGCAAGAACACTGAAACAACTAGCACTGCAGGAACACAGGAGACCTGTTGCAAAGGCAACAGAGGCAGGCAGCTGACATTTAAACCGATGTGATGTTTGCCTAACGAATGTCGGTATACAAAAATTTTAAATAAATAAAATAAATAAATAAATTTAAAACACCAGTGCCTCGATGTCATCAGACAGTGCCACAGCAAAGCTTCCTGCCGCAGAGCCTGTGACTTGTGCGCATAAGCGGCTCGGGAAGCCATGGCCTCATCAGTGTCAGGTTAGCATCCGATGGGTGAATGAGGCTGGCTGCAGCATGACTGCCAGTCGGCTCAACATTACACTGAGCGATTGATTTCCCCCATTATCTAGTTTAAAAGCTACTCTCTCTCCCATCTGCTTTTTAAAGGTTAGTGCCAGCAGCCAGGTTCCCTGCTAATGGTGGTTTATGGAATATTCCTACATTTTAAATGAACCACTCAAAACTAATGAAGACCCAAAAAGGCAGAAAGTAACTCAAAGCAGATTTTTTTCGAAACACGGATCCACATCTTAAAACAAAAATGTATGTTTAAAAAAAAAAAAAAAAAAAAAGGAATAAGTATTAGACAAACTTGGAATTAGGGTAACCAATGATTATATAAAGGCACTCATATCACATTGTATGATGTGTGGTATCCATGTATTCAAAAATTATTTTTTGAATTCTAAGAGTCATTTAACTCAGATGAATAATTTCTTTAGGTGATGTTAAGGATTTTTTCCTCTAGGAACTAGTCCAATCCCCTTTTAAACACAGCTGAGCTAGTTGCTTTTACCACATCCTTCGGCAACAAATTCCAGAGCTTGATTGTACATTTAGTGGGGGGAAAAAAATACTCTCTCCAATGTTTAAACCTCCTTGTTAATTTCATGGAGTCTCCCCATCTGAAGAGTAATTTAAAAAGAAGCAACCCTTGGCCTTGAGAAATAAGCCTAAGAAGGAAAACCTGGACTGGATTCCCACACTGCCATTTAGATGCCAGGTTCCCCAATCTTGCAAAGTCCTTCTGAAGTTTTTAACAATCCACTCATCTTTTATAATCTTTGAATAATTGGGTCATTGGTAAATTTGATCACCTCAATTGTTGCCTTTCCAGATCGCTTATGAATATGGTGGTGAAAAATCTGATGTGCACAGACCATAAGGAGGGACCTTCATATGATAATGTCAAATGATCTCCATTTTGTTTCAGGGCAACAATCTTCTCCTGGTTTTGGTCCGTAGCATGCATGGACATGTAATTTTAATTTTGCTAAGACAAGCAAAGATACTACAAGTCCATCCATACAGTAAGGGTAAAACCAAGACTGAATCAGCCCACTCTAAAAATAAAGACAGCTGGCAACACTGGCACTAGGCAAGCCTCTTTCCACGTTGCCCCTTTTATCTGCATTGTGCATTATGGTCCAAGTACCAGCTTCCAGCTTGCTTCTTTCCTTGGCTCCAAAACTCATTCTCCCCCCTAACCAACATTCACCATTTTCAAAAACCCATAGACAGACCCAAAAGCTTCTAGGTACCCAAGCCCTGGGTCCAAGTGTCCTCACTCCCCAATTCTTCCTGCCCCTGCTATGACTGGGGATTTTGACATTTATGTGCTGATTCTTTGAAGCTCACATTACCACAATCAGCATTAGTGATCCTGTGGGCAAACGCTTGTATTTCAAGCAGGGTTTGCAATTATAGTCCATGCTCATTTTTGTCCCAACTTTATTATGAATACAATAATAAATTATTTACTCCTACAATAGATTTATGGTAGGGCTTCATTCTAGCCTAACAGAAAGCAAGCAATAGTAAAATGCTTTAAATGGATGGATGCTATATACAGCACTGTACAGCAGCTGGATGTTATCATTACAGTTTATCCCACATGCAATTTCAGGGCCAGCTCATATAAAAACAATTTCTTCTGCCCTTGGATCCATAGGGAGGACCTCTATCTGGAACTGATGAACGGAAAAACAGGTCCTAGTACACCAGCACCAAAATTACAGAACAAAGTAGAGGTGTGGTCTAGTGGTTCGAGCAGTGGGCTAAGAACTAAGGAAGCCAGGCTTCAAATCCCCACTACTGCTATTTGTGATCTTCAACTTTCATTGCCTCGGGTACAAACTTACAGGCCGATACAGTACAGTGCGCTCCGACTTTTCTGTGTGCCCTCCGACTTAATATCATAGCGATATTAAGTCGGAGGTCCCGAAAAGTTTAAAAAAAAAAAATTTGAATTCGGCCCGCGGCTGTCGGGCGAAAACCGGACGCTCAATTTTGCCGGTGTCCGGTTTCCGAGCCCGTGGCTGTCAGCGGGCTCGAGAACCGATGCCGGCAAACCCGGCTGTCAAACCCGCTAACAGCCGCTGCTCCTGTCAAAAAGGAGGCGCTAGGGACGCACTAGTGTCCCTAGCGCCTCCTTTTCCCCGTTTTTACCGCGTCACCTAATTTAAATACAGAATCGCGTTCGTCCGTTCTCCCGCGGACTTTACTGAATTGGCCTGTTACATTGGTGCAGGAACCTATCTCCTGTATCTGAACTGTAACTCACCTTGAGCACTGGGTTTGGAAAGGCAAGTAATTAAATCCATCAACCTAATAAATGAAGCTTGACCGACGTGCCGCAAATGCGCAGTAGAGAGCAGCTCTACTGTGCATGTGCGGGCAAGCACGTCCGCCTCAGCAAGCGTCAGCTGAATATATCAATATGGCGGCGACGAGGAGCAGCGGCAGCAGCGGCGTCGAGCGGCAGCCAGTAGTGAGGGAGGAGAGAGTGAGAGGGAGGGAGGGAGGTAGGGAAGAGTGAGGGGAGACGGAGAATGAGGGGGAGGTGAGAGACAGAGGGATGTGAGTAAGTGGAAGGGTAAGAAGTTGTGGATCAGAGAAAAAGGGAGTGGAGGAGGGCTGAGGGAGAGGGGATGGGATTGAGAGAGGGTGGGGAGTGACTGAGGGAAGGGGAGGGAGATGAGAGTGAGGGGAAGGAGGCAGTGGGAGACAGAGGGTGAGTTAGACTGAGTGGAGGGAAGGGGGTGAGTGAACAAGGGGAAGGGAGAGTGAGGGAGAAAAAGTGTAAAAGGGTGCTGTGTTCGAAAATGGACTGAAAAAGAAATTTAATGTAGCCCGTTTTAACGGGCTTAACGGCTTGTAATTACATAAACAAATAACTTTTAATTTAACTGCATCCCTCAAAGTTGTAGAGCTATGCAGGGACACCTCAATTCAGTTAACTTTCAGGTTGTCTGTGTTCAAGTGCTGCAATATTTTGGAAAATAAATGCCTCATATTCCCATGATGGTAGTAATGAACTGCTGCATAGTCAACATGGATAAGAACATAAAAAATGCCATAATGGCTCAGATCCAAAGGTTCATCAAGCCCAGCATCCTCAGATATTGGTCAAGCCAATATAATTCTAACTTTGGTTCTCTGTAAACCGACGCGATATGTACTATTACATGAACATCGGTATATAAAAGCCTTTAAATAAAATAAATAAATCCAGGTCACAAATTCCCAGCAGGATCTCAAAGAACAGATCCAATCCTTCTTGTGCATAACCAGTGGCTTTCCCAAGTCTACATGGTAAGTAATAATTTATGGATTTTTCCTCCAGGAACTTCTCAAACCTTTTTAAACCCAGCTATACTAAATATTTTCACCACTTGTTCTGGCAACAAATTCTGCAATTTAATTGACAGAAGAAAATGATCCCATCTGCTCAGTTATTCCTGCTGCACTGCCAAGGATCTATCCATGCAATCTATTTAATATTTGGGTACTTGCCAGGTACCTATATTCTGGATTGGCCACTGTTGGAAACAGGATGTTGGGCTCGATGGACCCTTGGTCTGACCAAGTAAGGCAACTTATGTTCTTACCCCAACCCCACCCCCAAAATAAAAAACCCTACAAAATCTTGTTTTATAACAAAACTAATAGCAGTGGTTGGCCACATTTTAAGACAAGACCTATAGTCTTCAAAGCGACATTTTCCTTTGATAATTCTTAGGTTGGTCTGATAAAAAAAATCACAACCAGCAAAGAATCCAAAGAGTTTTGTTTTGAAAAGTGGACAAACACAGATATGGGGATCTGATTTACCATGTGAATCTTAACCTAACGTAACTGATTTCTGGAGATAGCAGGTTAAATTTGGGACACAGTGGAGAATCCAGCATCCATTCACATCCCAAAATGCTCACCATTCATCCTAAAATTACAAAACATATGTATGAAGCAAGGGCACCATAAATGGCTGTCCCAATCCCCAAGACCTTATCTGTGTCGGAGCTGTGCAGTGTAACCATGGACATGGGATAAGCTCTGGACTGTTTTTTTTTTTCACTGTGTCAATAACTGAAATATTAGGCACTGTCTTCTCCTTTCCTGTGCACTGAGGAATGCTAGAATAAAGCTGTTCCAATAAGCCCAGGAACAAGATTTGTGCTACTTGATGAATGTGTTCATAAATAAATCAGCAATTTCAAGGTTAAGAAGCTAAAATCCACAGGAAACCTAGCTACTTCGCCTCTGATGATGTCAGGCAGGGTAGAGATCAACTACAGCAGGAGTTTTTCAATTTGAGTTTTCTTCCCAGGAAAAACTTGCAACTGTTTCAGTTGAGAGGGAGCACCTGACCTGAAAGGATGAGTGCTGAGAACTGAAACCACATAACTGCATTTACAGCAACTGTTAGAGCACCCTGGCATCAAAGAAAGAGAGAGAAAGGCAAAGCTAACAGACAAGAGACCAGAGAAGTGTAGGCTCATTCCACAATATGATCTCCACCCCAGGATTCACCAAAGCAGGGACTCAAGACGATTGTCTCTCCTCCTGGTCAGAGACAAGCATCACATAACTTGTCTAAGAAGCATTCTAGTGAGGAGTAAAGCAGCATTTGGATTGCAGCCCTATTGTGTAACAGCCCTTTGCAAGCAAGGCACAGGTACCGTGAGTAAGTACAGCCAGCTAGGACACTGATTCAAAGGGCCCTGCAAATTAACTTTGACTAAGTCTACCCCTCACCAGTGGACACAGCAGAGAATCGTGTTTTTCCTTCAGGAAGTAAGCACTCCACCGGTTAACAACTCATCTTTTGTGCATGCACCTTTCTATTTAAAAAAAAAAAAAATAGCAAAAGGCCCAGACTTTTTTTTTTCCTTCTATTATTATACGCACATTTTCACCGAGGACTATGAGATTTGGAATTGAATCCAGGGGAAACAAATGACAAAACCGTGCAGTGTTATCAATGTTATCTGGTTCTGAATAAGTTATACTGGTATTATTACTGCATTTGCTACTGTTGTGTTTACATTGCATAACAACTGATTATATTTGGCACTGCTTTTATTACTGTGTATATGTTATTGTGCTTTTGCTAGTTATTTTGTTTTATCGCTTGCTTTGGCAAAATTATATTTTGGCAACCGCCGTCTTCCCTGGTGGGTCCTGAACTGATCTAGCAAGACTCAAGGAAAGAAGATTATCAGATAAGACCTAATTTCACATTCCTTTTCTTCCTGCTAGACCAATCCACACTAGTGGGAGATACCCAAGCTGTATCTAGGCCAAAATAGAGGAAACCAGAGCTGCCTCTCAAAAAAGATATAATTGCGATGGAGAAGGTACAGAGAAGGGCAACCAAAATGATAAGGGGAATGGAACAGCTCCCCTATGAGGAAAGGCTGAAGAGATTAGGACTTTTCAGCTTGGAGAAGAGACGGCTGAGGGGGGATATGATAGAGATGTTTAAAATCATGAGAGGTCTAGAACGGGTAGATGTGAATCAGTTATTTACGCTTTTGGATTAATAGAAAGACTAGGGGGCACTCCATGAAGTTAGCATGTGGCACATTTAAAACTAATCGGAGAAAGTTCTTTTTCACTCAACGCACAATTAAACTCTGGAATTTGTTGCCAGAGGATGTGGTTAGTGCAGTTAGTATAGCTGTGTTTAAAAAAGGATTGGATAAGTTCTTGGAGGAGAAGTCCATTACCTATTAATTAAGTTGACTTAGAAATTAGCCACTGCTATTACTAGCAACGGTAACATGGGATAGACTTAGTTTTTGGGTACTTGCCAGGTTCTTATGGCCTGGATTGGCCACTGTTGGAAACAGGATGCTGGGCTTGATGGACCCTTGGTCTGACCCAATATGGCATGTTCTTATGCCTTAAGGACCCCAGTGCCAAAGGCCAAGTCTGTATTGGTTCTCATGTCCAACCTGTAAAACCTCAAAGAAATTTAAGGTTGATCAGATGGCCACCCTACCCATCTGGGAGCACCGAAGATGCCTCCACCTGTGTTCTTGTGGAATGTGCATGAAGCATTACCAGTGTTTGAGTGCCATTAAGTAGGCAAGCTGAGATGAACTCCTTGATCCATTTGGCCAGTGTGGCTTTGGAGGGCACTTCTTTTCAGGGGCCTCCTTGCAACATAAACAGCCTATCAGTCCTTGAATAGCTTGGTGACCTTTAGCTATCTTAAGAGTATGCGCCATACATCTAGGAAGTGGAGTCCCTTATCCTTGTGATCCTCACTGTCTCTGAAGGCCAGGACAGAGATGGACTGATTCAAGAGAAAGGGAGACATCGCCTTGGGTAGAAAGGATGGCACTAGCTGAAAGGTGACAGTGTCTGTTGAAAATCAGGAATGGGCATTTACGTGACAGGGCCTGTAGTTCCAAGATACGTCTGGTGGAATAAATAGCCAAAAGAAAGACAGCCTTCAGGGAAAGGTCCTTCCGGGATGCCTGTTTCACCTGTTCAAAGGGAGGATTCACCAGGGTATTGAGAACTAAGTTAAGATTCCATCATAGGATCAACAGTAAAAGACAGTCAAATGTTTTGCCTTTCTTAAAACAACATATGTTGGGAGTGGACATTGAAACACTTGATTGTGCCCCTGTAGCAGGATATCGCTGCCACCTGCACTTTCAAGGAACTGCAAGCCAGGCCCTTGTCTAGATCCTTCTGGAGAAAGCTCAGAATGGATGCGATGTCTGCCTTCCAGGGTGAAGTCTTGTATTCTTAGCAGAATTCCTCAAATAGGCACCAGATATGGATGTAGACTAGAAATGTAGATGTCTTTCGTGCCTTAAGCATAGTAATTATGACTACAGGGGAGTGGCCTTTTCTCCGTAGGCATACCCTCTCAAAAGGAAGGCCCTAAGTGAGAATCAGGATGAGTCTTCCATTAATACTGGACCCTGCAAGAGGAGACTGTGTCCCCTGTGAAATACCAGTGGAGAGCCAGACAGAAGCCTTATTAGGTCCGCATACCATGTTAGACTCGGCCAGTCTGGGGTGACCAGTATCACTGCTATACAATGACCCTCTATTACCTTGCCTATCAGCAGCCAGCAGGAGAAGACAGAGCAATTTGTCCCTTGGCCCATGCTTGAGTGTATCTATCCTACTAGATCCACCGTTTGTCTGAAGAACCTGTCTGACTTGGAGTTCTCTTGGGTCGCCATCAGGTCTATGAATGTGGGACCCTATCAGTCCACTATCTGCTGAAAGGCTTCCCAGCTGAATTTCCATTTTCCTGGATCCAAACTGTTTCTGCTGAGAAAATCTGCCTGGACATTTTCTCTCTCTGCAAAGTGAGCTGCTAATGGCCAAAATCAATTCTGCACCTCCTACCTGAAGAGCAATATGCCTCTTCCACCAGTGAGAGGCTGCAGGTTCCTCCCTGCCTGTTGACGTAAGCTACTGCTATGACATTGTCTGAAAGAATCTCAACTGCCTTTCCTTTTATTATGCATTAGGGATATTATGCATTAGGGATATTCTGACAGCACTTGTCTCCAATTTGTTTAATGAGCAGGACGCTTCTTCTGTCATCCAGAGGAGTTGAGCTACCTGACCTTGGCAGTCGGCTCACCATCTGAATGTACTGGCGTCCAGGGTTATAGCAATCCAATACGGCAGCTCTAGATCTACTTTTTTTTTTTAGGATATTTGAGGGGTTTAGCCAACACTGTAAATTTTTCATGCAAGGAAGTACGGGGAAGCAAGATACCTCTGTATCAATCCAGGGTGAGACCGCATCTTGAGTACTGTGTACAGTTCTGGTCACTACATCTCAAAAGAGATATAGTTACGATGGAGAAGGTACAAAGAAGGGAGACCAAAATGATAAAGTTCCCCTATGAGGAAAGGCTAAAAAGAAGAAGTTAGGGATGTTCAGCCTGGAGAAGGGATGTCTGAGGTGGGATATGATAGAGGTCTTTAAAATCATGAGAAGTCTAGAACGGGTAGATGTAAATCAGTTATTTACACTTTCGGATAATAGAAGGACTAGGGGGACCTCCATGAAGTTAGCAAGTAGCACATTTAAAACTAATCAATGAAAATTATTTTTCACTCAATGCACTACCTGCATACCATGGACACCTGGGCCAGTCCAGTGCCACCAGGAGCACTAGACTCCTGTGGCCTTCGAACTTGTGAATTATCCTGCCCAGCAATGGCCACAGAGGAAAAGCATAAAGCAATCTGTCTTCCAGCCAGACCTGTACAAGAGCATCTATTCCCTGGGAACACGGATCTCTCCTGTGACTGTAGAAGTGAGGAACCTTCGCATTTCGAGAAGTCGCCAGCAGGTCTAGGAAAGGAAATCCCCAGCAATCCACAATCAGCTAAATCGCCTCAGTTGACAACACCCACTCTCCTGGGTCCAGACTCTCCCTGCTGAGAAAGTCCGCTCTTATGTTGTGTTTTCCTGCAATGTGAGAGGCCGAGATCATCTGCAGATGACCCTCCGCCCACTACATCAGCTGGTCTATTTCCTGTGACACTTGCTGGCTCTTGGTTCTTCCCTGGCAACTGATATAGGCCACAGTTGTCATGTTGTCCAACATCATGCGAACCGCTTGATTCTGCCGCCTGCTGCTGAACTGCAAGCATGCTAGCCGTACCACCCAGGCCTCCAGGCAATTGATGTTCCAGCAGGACTTTTCAGCATTCCAGGGCCCCTGGGCCATTAACTCTAGACAGTGAGCCATGGAGACTCACATCGGTCTTGAATACCAACCAGGCCGGAGAGGACAAGGGAACTCCCTTTCTCAGATGATCCTCTTGCAACCCCCTTCTGGAGACAGGAGCAGATTTCCATCAGCAAGTGGAGCCAAATCGCATAATCCTGAGACAGTGGGTTCCAATGAGATAGCAGAGTGCGCTGAAGAGGACGCATATGTACCCTTGCCCATGGCAC
Organism: Rhinatrema bivittatum; assembly: GCF_901001135.1. Classification (NCBI taxonomy): domain Eukaryota; kingdom Metazoa; phylum Chordata; class Amphibia; order Gymnophiona; family Rhinatrematidae; genus Rhinatrema; species Rhinatrema bivittatum. Next base: position 297,632,348 of record NC_042621.1, on the reverse strand, counting down.
CACTTCCAGGGTAGCTGCCATCAAGCCAAGTATCTGTAGGTAGGACTACAGCATCAGATGTATGGTGTTCATCAATTGATGCACTTGAGACATCAATCTCTGGATCTGAACTTCCGGTAGGAAAACTCTGTACTGTCCCATGTCTAACCGGACCCCCATATACTCTGACTGGGATGGTTGAAAATTGCTCTTGGTCAGGTTTACAGCCCAACCGAACTCCTGCAATAAGGAGATTACCTTGTGTGTCACCAGGTGGCTCCCTTCCTGAGATTTGGCTTGAATCAGCTAGTCATCCAAATACAGGTGCACCAGTATTCCTTCTTTTCACAAGACCGCCGCTACCACCACCATAATCTTGGAAAATGTTCTGGGAGCAGTGGCTAGACCAAAAGGCAGCACCCAAAACTTATAATGGCGCCCCAATACCGTAAAGCATAGAAAGCATTGGTGTTCCAATCAGATGGGAATATGAAGGTAAGCCTCTGATAGATCTAAGGAGGTCAGAAAATCCCTCAACTGCACCGTCATTGCTACAGAGCGTAAGGTTTCCATTCGAAAATGAGTCACCTTCAAGTGACGGTTGACCTCTTGAGATCCAAGATGAGATGAAAGGAGCCTTTCCCTTTCTTGGGCACAACAATATAAATGGAAAATTGCCCCATACTTTGAGACGTGGGCACCGGAACCACAGCCCTCAGTCTGAGGAGCCTTTGAAGCATGAACTCCACTGCCTGCTTCTTCTGCGGGGAGTGGCAAGGGGACACCATGAACACGTCCCAAGAAATACTGCAAAATTCCAGTGCATACCCTTCGCATATCACCTCCAGGACCCACTGGTCCAACGTGAACTTGGCTCACCTCCGATAAAAGAGAGAGAGACCACCTATTTCCTGTTCTGGGAGATGGGTCGGCAAACCTTCATTGGAAAGCTCGGGAAGGTCCACCATCTAAGCCCGCTCCTCTCTTGGGCTGCCAGGGACAAAAAGTCTTGAGACCTACCGATAGGCAACTGCTCTGGAATTCCCTCCAGACTCAACCTCCTGAGAGAGAAGCAGACAAGATCTCACCACTAGGGTACAACAGGAGGCAATCTGTAAATTCATCACCACTGCCTTAAAGGCTTGCTTAAGAATAGCCTCAATCCTTCTATCATGTATATCCTTCAAGGCCGCTCCTCCCTCTCCAGGGATAGTCATCCACATACAAAGAATCCACTTTGGGGAAAACGCAAGCGCTCTCTCACAGCTGGATCCAGGGGCTACAGAGGCCTTCTAATGTCTGACCCCCTTTAAAATTTGCCTCTGGGGCATCCCATTCCAGATCAATTCCTGAATGGCATCCATCACCAGAAAAAAAAACAAGAAACCAAAATGAGATTCTTCCTCAGCTCTGACACAGCATCCAAACCAGGAACACCCAGCTGATCAAGCTCTGGGAAATCAGGGCCAGCAGTTCATCTCTATGAAAGAACCACCACATGGTTCGATATAGTTCTAGCCCTGGAGGAATTTCTCCATCTTTCAGGAAATCAGGATCAACCTTATCATCAGTGCCATCCGGATTCCTGTTGGGAACACCTGCAGGGAGCAGAAGCGAGCCCCAGCGCTTAAGCATAGGACTGGAAGAGGGAGGAGTCACTGGCTGAGGGCCCAACCAGACAGAAATGGAGGAAGCAGAGGACTGCACCTGAAAAAAGGCTAGTAAGCCTTGAAAAAATTCCACCCAAGTCCAGATCAAGCACAGAAGGAACTGAAACTAGTCCCACAGAACTGCCCTTGCCAGCGGAGGAGCCAGTCAAGGGAGAACCAAGATCTGGCATCCCCCAGTCAAGGCCATGTCCAACCCATCATCACAATGGGAAGACTCAGGCTTAGCAAAATCCAAGGAAGACAACTCTTCCTAAGCAGCGCCGACATAGGTTAGAAGCCAGGTCAGGCTGAGAAGTCCTAATAAGACATTCAACACAAATAGGAAGACGCTTAGGCTTCTTGCTTACCAGCGCCATTGATGCAGTAAACGTGCAATGGAACGGCTTGTGCTAAAAAATTAAACGCGGGGCCAAGATGACAGCGTGAACGGCCGCAAGGGAAGCTGCTCTCTGTGAGTTTCCTTACCTTGAAGAGATGCCTGCGAAAAGGAAAGGCAAAGTGCGGGTATTTCCACCTGAACCTGCTGTGCCTGATGTTCAAAAGCAGATTTCTGACTTTGCGACCACGATGGGGGTAAAACGGGGAATGAACTCCCCGCTTTAGTGTCTGGCGAGGGAGCTCCCTTGCAGACTGCAAGGGGAAACCACCCTCAGTCCCCCAGATTGCCAACCTCCACGGGCACCTGCGACCCGGGTGAACCTCCAGCAAGAAGCGCATAGTGATGACATCATCCACCTGACAAGAGGGGTATGCCGAGATGGAGCACAAGCGCTGCCTTTCAGACTCTCCTCCAGCTTGCTGGAAGCAGCAGCCTCGACTGTGTTGGAAGATCCGGAGCCTTTTTTGTCTCCAGTTGACCCGATAGAGGAGGGAAAAAGGATAATGGAGGTTCAGATGGTGGAGATCCCAGGGTCATCATTTGACCAGGAAAGGGTCAAATCCCCCCTAAACCAACCATAGTGACTTTGGACAGACTATGGGACCTTGTGACTAGCTTTGGTCAGCTAGTTAAAGACTGCAAGAGCAAATATAAGAAAGTTGAAGTTGATTTGCAGACTTTGAATCTTAAAATGGGTGGACAGATTAAAGAACTCGGAAATAAGAGTGTCTGAAATGGAGCAGAAATTGATAAAGCATGATAAAAGATGTTGGATCCCAGTCCAAAAGACTGGAATCATTGGAAAACTACACCAGACATTTGAACATGAGATTTTTAAATTTTCCACGAGCTTTGGGGGAAGATACTCAAAGCACATTAAAAAAGTTTTTTCTTGAGAATTTAAAATTTGAAGAATCCAAGTTACCTATTATAAACAAAGCCTATTTCCTGACAAAATTTGATAGGAAGATCAGAGGGAATCAATTGGAAGTATTGGAGAATCTCACACAGTTTATAGAGAGCTCGGCGGCAGAAATTTTGGACAGGGGAACATTATTGATTTCCTTTGTGGTAGAAAAAGATATTAGTAATGTGATGAGGGCGTATTTCCAAAATAATATTTCTATGGCCAAATGGTCAAGGTTTTCCCGGATTTAGCCAGATCCACTCAATTAAGAAGAAAGGAGTTTATTAATTTAAGACCACAAGTATTAGCCCTTGGCTATTCATTCATATTAAGATATCCTTGTAGGTGCTTAATCCAAGGTAAAGAGGAAAGTTTTTCTTTCACAGTAGTAGAAATAAAATTCTTCCTGAATGCCAGTAACGTTAACATCATATCTGAACAGGGTACCCATGACAATCATTAAAGTATATACCACCATAATCGTTAAGCCAGTTACTTTGTTGATAATTTACTGTTATTGTATTCCCTTTAAATTCTAGGCCCCCTTTGTTTCTAATTATTTCCTCGTTGAAAAGCATGAGAATTTGAAATTGCCTTTATGGTTATTGTAAAAATGAATCATCTTATCTGTCTTTTTCTTTTTCCTTTAAAGTATGATGTATGAATACTTTTTGAAAAAACTAAAAATATGAATAAAAAAAAATTAAATGCGCCCAAAAAATAAGCACCTAGAAGAAAGCACAGCAAGGAGCATGCACAACCTATGTGCCAAGTTAAGCAATTTTAAAAAAATTGTGCGCGTAAAAACGCACCCAAAAACTGAGCACACAATGTGTGTGCAGAGCCAACACATTGTGCACACTGATGGTCTATAGAGGGCAGCAGAACACGCACAAGAGTACGTGAAAATGGCGCCACAGCCTACCACGTGGTGTGCAAGAAAAAAGCTTAAATGCGGGGCCTAGCCCACCAGAGGCCGCTCAGCCCGCCAGGCTGCCCAGTTCCCCAACCCCAACAGGAACGAACATTGGCACAGCGCACCAAGAATGGAGACCAGAGGAAGTCCTGAAACTCCTCTGTCTCTGATTAAGGTACAACTTTCTCCCTTTTGTTTTAAACATTACCTGAGCTCTTTGCTTACCAGCTGAGCACAGACATGGTTTCTGGCTACAGGGGGAGATGGCATCTGCCGTCACTGCCGCGCTTGGCCTCCTGCACCTGCTGCCTTTCAGCTGAACTAGCAGCTAAATCCATGCCAGAAAATCCAGCTACCGGACCAAGGCACACCTCTGAGGGACCACGGAAACTGCCTCAGGAATTCTCAACTGGGGGAGGGACCTTTAGGTATCACCGCAGGAGAGCAGTACTTTCTTTTCCTGAATTTAGAATCTAAAATGTCTCCTTTCAAAAAGCTCAAAGCAATCCCCATCCACCATCTGCTGGAGATGGAGAATATAGGCAGGCTGGGGTTACTGCAGGGTTATATATACTGTGACTTCAGCTTGCTCCATTCTCCATCTGTTGGCATTGGAACATAAACCCACTGGTCCTGAGTCCATCTGGCTACACGCACTAGGAAAGTGCTTCTGGTGGACAGGGAAGCTTGATATGCTTAATGGCACCAGACAGTAGGTACTCAGACTGTTTGGGGGATGAGGAGATGGGATTTGAAGTATGGCATGGGAGCACTGGAGGGCAAGCACTTTCACTGGTGGGGGATGGGACTTGAAACACAGCATGTGCTTTGGCTCACACTGGCTACCAGCAGTGGCTGGAGGTCTTGAAATGTTGCATCTGCAGCTCTGAAGCAGCTTTTTAATCATCCTAAAATATGAGGGAATATCTGTTTAAAATGATTGTCACCTTTGGAAAAATCCAGGAATTTATGAGTAAAAATCAGTTTAAACTGAAAACAAAAGACCCTTGCTATATTGTAATTATAATTCAGTTTAGGCATGGCTTTCTAATGTCCAAGCCTAATACCATATGGGTTCTAAGTGTCGTCTTTTTTTTTTTTTTAATTTATTTTGCAGGTTTTCTGGTTGGCACCACAGCAGTGCATGCAAATATTGTAACAATACTGGCTGCTGTGCAGCTTGCCTGCAGGGGTTATCTGAGGGCTGCAGTCTGAGCTGTGCAGGCTTGAAGGGACATGAGGCAGCCCTGCCATACCTTAAAAGTCTGCCTCACCTTAGAGTCTCCATTACTCCCTGCTGTGAGGCCTCCTGAGTGCTTTATCTTGCCTTGATTAGATTCCTGTTTTTGCTTGTGCATGTAACTTTGTCCTTGTCTGTTTCCCTGTCTCCTATGAGGCTTTCCAGTCTCCCCCCCTCCCATTTGTCTGTTTCCTTTGTGGCCTCCTGTTGGCCCTCTTGCCTGTTTTCTGTCCTTGTTTGTCTGATCCCTGTGCCTGTCCAGCCCCGTCCCTGACTTGGCCTTGCTGTCTTGCTTGTCCTGCCCCTGCTTTGCCTTGTTCCTGTCTTTGTCCCTCTGGTGTCCTGTCTGGGTAGCCCCTGACTTGCTTTGCACCCTGTTCCAATTTTGCATTCCTTATGCTCTGTGCTTATTGTCTCTGTTCCTGTCTCCTTATCTGCCCTGCCTTTCCTCTACCTTGGACTGATTTCTCGTTGCTGACAAGGCCTGACTTTTGACGCTGCTTCCCTTGCCACCAGCCCTGACCCTAGCCTGCCTTGTTTCTACTTAAATTTTGCCTGCCCTGACCTTAGCTTGCCTCATCTCTGTTGGAACCCCTGCTTTAAATGTACTGCCACCAGAACCTGCAGGCTCAAGCCAAAAGGAAGGTGGCTAGTCAGATATAATTTATTTATTTTTCTATACCAACATTTGATTTGACATATCACATCGGTTTACATACAACATGATGTCTAAGGCAAACCTTATAATGACAAGATACAGTGTAACAGATTAACTGACTAACTAAGTCCCTGCACTGCCCTGCTCTTGAGTCCTGTGCCTGCTCCTGCCAGGGGATTAACTTTAACTGGCTGCATGGCCATGATACATATAATAAACATGTTTTTAGAAGTTATATTCTTACCTCAGAATGTCCTTTTTTTTAATGTAAGATGGGGAGGGAAGAAGGTTCATGTATAGCACCTAATACCCTTGCACCAACCCTGGGGAAGGGTGGAAGGCATGAAGATAACCATGGAAAGTGAGAAAGAGGGACAAGAGGAGGATATGCAGGTGAAGGGTGGGCTCAAGAGAACAAAAACCTGTTGAAGGGGAAGGAAAAGGGGGGGTCAGACAGCTGGAGATGTTAAATGGAACAACTCCATGAAGGAGGACTGAGGGCACAATAAGAGAAGAATAGGGGAGGTTACAGGCACAGAGAATGAGAGGAAGAGAAGGGGAAATGAAATCTACACAAGTAGATACAGAGGCAGAGATAAAGAGAAATGGAGAAAAATTAGAAGAAAAGGGAAAGATCGATATTAGACAGATGAAGGGAAGAAATTGAAGAAGACAGGAGAGAGATTTAACTGAATTTAAACAAGCTATCCTATAAAGGGGTTAGGAGGCCCACAAGAAAAAAGCAAGAAAGAGATGAGGACCAATATCCAGACATCAAGGGTAGAAAAAAAGCATTTTATATTCAGTTTCGTGAATGGAATAGGTCAACTTTGCGAATGTGCAGCTCATATCAACTTTATCTTACACATTACAGGAAAGATGATGTTACTATGTTATCATGTTATCATGTATTATGTTACTTCTCTACTTATCTGCAGCCTTCTATCTCTCTCCTTCATTAGCTGCTACTCTAGGTTTTTTTTTTTCACCATTATCTCAACCCCTTTCCCTGTTTAATGTAATTTCTACCTGCAGTTTGGATGTAAACCGATATGATGTTCCCAATAATATAGGTATAGAAAAGCCTCTAAATAAAATAAATAAATAAAAATGTATTTGTTTCTATTTCTCTGGCTTCTTGGAGTTTCCAGATCAGATTTTGTTTCTTATTTCTTCTTTGTAATTGTTTTACATTTCTGACAAAGGTAATGTATGCTTTTTAGTATAATTTGTTGATTGTTCTATGTAACGCTCACAGGCGAAGTTATGTTTTATTGTAAACCGGTGTGATTTGTATTTTATACAGGAATGTCGGTATATAAAAGTTAAAAATAAATAAATAAATAAATATTTCGAATTGGTGGTCACCTATTCTATATTTGTTGAGGATCTGAGGTCAACATCATCATGGTTTAAGACATTGTATTGTCAACCACTGATCTTTAGGTCAGCTGAGGATGGGAATGTTGCAGAGGCAGCGTTCACAGCCCCCAGTGAGGAAGGAATTATGCTTATTGCCTAAAGGTGACAACTAATGGTTGGATTGGGGACCCATGATTTCAGAATTCTGAAGGGAGCCTTGGTGAGTGGCCCCCAGCAGAGGGGCTGTCATTCGGGCTGATACAGTAAGTCGCGGGAGAGCAGGCGAGCGCACAGGCCACTCTCTCCTGTGTGCGCGATTTAGTACTCAAATGAGGGCCCGCGGTAAAAAGAGGCGCTAGGGACACTAGCGCGTCCCTAGCGCCTCTTTTTTTGACAGAAGCGGTGGCTGTCAGCGAGTTTGATAGCCGACGCTCAATTTTGCCAGCGTCGGTTCTCAAACCCATTCACAGCCATGGGTTCGGAAACCGGACGCCGGCAAAATTGAGCGTCCGGTTTTCAACCCGCAGACAGATTTTAAATTTTTTTTTTTTAATGTTTAATTATTTTTTACTTTTGGGACCTCCGACTTAATATTGCCATGATATTAAGTCGGAGGGTGTATAGAAAAGCAGTTTTTACTGTTTTTCTGTACACTTTCCCGGTGCCGGCAGAAATTAACGCTTACCTTTGGGTAGGTGCTAATTTCTGAAAGTAAAATGTGCGACTTGGCAGCACATTTTACTTATTGAATCGCACAGGAATAACTAATAGTGCCATCAACATGCATTTGCATGTTGCACGCGCTATTAGTTTCGGGGGGGGGGGGGTTCGATGCGCTATTGCCCCTTACTGAATAAAGGGTAAAGCTAGCGCATCCAATCGCGCGTCCAAACGCGGGTTAACAGCGCACTCCACTGGAGCGCACTGTACTGTAACGGCCCAATTGTAATTACTGGAGTAAATAAAGTTAAGAGGGGATATAAAATAAAGGAAAAAAAAAAAAAGAGTCCTGATAGTTGTGAATGAAGGCTCATGGCACCAGGATCTCTGTACTGGTTCCAAATGAGCTGGAAGCCCAAAGGAGCAGGAGGAAACTGCTGGGTCAAAATAAAAATCAAAGTGGCTCACATTTAACAGTGTATCCCAGCTCGTGGTGCTGTGTTCAGGGTGAGGGCATACTTTTTCATTTGGCCATAGGTGCCAAATGGCCTGGCTATAGCTCTGCAAGTGCAGCCCATAATCTGTACCTGGCTCACATCTTCAGCCTGAATTCTGAAAAATGATGGCTATTCTGCTTCTGCCCAAATGAACAAAGATTCATAACTCCAGCAGGATGTCTGCATGCTGCAGTGGACAATTTACAGTGAGAACTGCCACTGTATTCTCATTCAAAGCAGATCCCAAGGAAAATGAAAGTGTTGGGGGGAAGATGGCAAGAGGACAACAATATACTACCCCTTTTTAAGATGTCAACCGCTATATTCCTCAGATTTTGTGCTTAAGTTTTTTTCACATGCTTGTCTATTTAAGCAGATTGATTTAACACCTAAGTATTTTCTTTTGTCCATTCCGGATGGGAAATCATCATATAAGATACAAAAAAAGAAAGCTGCACATTCCCCTTAGCTCCAGTGACGAGAAATACCATTACTTGTTTCCTCTAACAATATCTTCCTACCTTACTGCACACTTCCCACCATCCCTCACAGTTATAAAATTCCTGTTCTCACCATTTCCCAAGTCCACAAACAGGAATGCCTACTCGTTTATCTGCATCCAATTGCACCAGTAATGCAATAATTTATTGTAAGGGAGTCTACTGGGAGATTTAATGCAGAAAAACCAGAAAAAAATTGCCAATAAACGTCCTCCATCCATCACAAAGATCTCAATTTATTTGTAATTATTTTTGCATCAGATGCACAGTGTAAGTACTACCCACCAGCAACACATCCACAACACAAAAAGTCTGCAGCTCCCATTTGCTTTGCTTTATGGTAATTACAAGCCCAAGAATAAACAGAGAGGATGGAAAAAAGAAGTTTAGGACAGAAGGCACCTAGTCAGTCATTTGACTGCTTACCAGCAAGTTATGTGAATTGGTGAACCTGCTAGGTATGATGGCCATTAGATTACCAGGCACATGCATTATTATTAGGGGATGGCCATCCATTTTTACAAGTGGGAAATAGCATCGGCAACCACATATTTTCCTATTGGTCATAGGGTCTGAAATTATATGACATTTTCATCCCATTGCAATAGATTTTAATATTGTAAAAGTATTTGATTTGTTGTATGTTATATGGATATGTTATTACTGAATGAAGGGGTATGGTTGATCTGAGCTGTGTAAGAACATAAGATTTGCCATACTGGGCCAGACCAAAGATCCATCAAGCCCAGTAATCCTGTTTCCCACAGTGGCCAAACTAGGTCACAAGTACCTGGCAGGATCCCAAAGAGTAGATACATTCCATGCTGCTTATCCCAAGGATAAACAATGGATTCCTGAAATTCCACTTTAGTAATGGTTTCTGGACTTTTCCTACTGGAACTTGTACAAACCTTCTTTAAACACAGCTACACTAACAGCTTTCACCATATTCTCTGGCAACAAATTCGAAAGCTTAATTATGCATTGAGTAAAAAAAAATTTTTTTTATTATTTATATTCCACTTTTCACACTTTTTTTCAGCGCTTCAAAGTGGATTATATTCAGGTACTGTAGGTATTTCCCTATCCCCAAGAGGGCTTACAATCTAACAGGCTGATTCAGTAAAGTCCGCGGGAGAGCGGACGAACGCCCACTCTCCCGGCGCACGTACCAGCCACTCGCCGGTGCGCGCAATACAGTATGCAAATTAAGTGGTGCGGTACAAACAGGCAAAAGGAGGCGCTAGGGACGCTAGCGCATCCATAGTGCCTCCTTTTAGCCCGGAGCAGTGGCTGTCAGTGGGTTTGACAGCCGATGCTCAATTTTGTCGGTGTCTGTTCTCGAGCCCATTAACATCCACGGGCTCGGAAACCGGACGCCGGCAAAATTGAGCGTCCGGTTTTCGGCCCGACAGCCGCCGGCCCATTTTACTTTTTTTTTTTACACTTTTTTTTTACCCTTTCGGGACCTCCGACAATATCGCCATGATATTAAGTCAAAGGGTGCACAGAAAAGCTGTTTTTACTGCTTTTCTGTGCACTTTCCCGGTGCTGGCAGAAACTAGCGCCTACCTTTGGGTAGGTGCTAATTTCTTAAAGTAAAATGTGCGGCTTGGCTGCACATTTTACTTTCTGTATTGCGGGGAATACCTAATAGGGCCCTCAACGTGCATTTGCATGTTGAGGGCCCTATTAGATGCCGCGGGTTGGACACGCGTTTTCCACCCGTTACTGAATAAGGGGTAAGGGAAAACGGAGCGCACTGTACCGTATCGACCTGTAAGTTTGAACCTGAGGCAATGGAGGGTAAAGTGACTTGCCCAAGGTCACAAGGCGCAACAGCGTGACTCAAACCCTGGTCTCCTGGTTCGTAGCCCACGGCTCTAACCACTAGGTTACTCCTCCACTAATTAGTTTTAAATGTATAACTGAGTAACTTCATTATGTGTCCTCTACTCCTGGAACGTTTACTCGCTCCACTCCACTCATTTTATAGATCGCTATCATATCTCCCCTCAGCCATCTCTTCTCCAAGCTGAAGAGTCCTAACCTCTTTAGCCTCTCCTCATAGGGGAATTACTCTATTTCCTTTATCTTCTGTACCTTTTTCAATTCTGATATATATCTTTTGAGATATGGAAACCAGAACTGCGCACAATACTCAAGATGAAGTCGCGTCATGGAGTAATATTCTGTTTTATTCTCCTTTCCTACCCTACAATTTCTAGCATTCTATTTACTTTCTTAGCTACTGATGCACACAGAGAAGAAGGTTTCAACATATTAACAATGACACATAGATCCTTTTCCTGAGGGCGATTCCTAATGTGGAATCCTATATTGTGTAGCAATAATTTTGTTTACTCTTCCCTAAGCGCATCACTTTGCACTTGTCCACATAACATTTCATTTTCCATTTGCATGCCCAATCTCCCAGTTTTGCAAGGCCCTCTTGCAATTTCTCACAATTCTCTTTCAATTTAACAACTTTGAAAAATTTGGTGACATCAGCAAACTTGATCCTCTCACTCAATGTTCCCATTTCCAGGTCATTTATAAACATGTTAAAAAGCAATGGTCCCAGAACAGATTCCTTGGGCATTCCACTATTCACTTTGTCCATTGAGAAGTTTAACATTTAACCCTACTCTGTTTTCTACATTAATTTATGTTTTATTAATCTTTTTAACCATATAAATACAAAAAACTAAGAAAATCAGAAAATAATCATAACATACTAAATGCTACTCTTTTCTTTTGATTAAGTCCCCATTACTTGGGGTTACTAATTCAAATAGCAAACATCAAAACAGAGAGAAATAAATGAAACCACCCGATCTGTTGTACCACCAAATACACATTAATCCCATCTATCAATGAGGGGATATTTTATCACTTATAAAGGTTTCCAGATGCACAGAATTGACAAAAATCTTGTTACCTTGAAAATTTACATTTGCAAGGAAACTTCAAAAAGAACGTAGCACCTAGGGACAATAACCTAGGTTTCAATAGAAATAATTTCCTCTTGATTTGCGTCTCCTTAGATATATCTGGGAACACCAATACTTTGTGACCACAAAACAAAGCATCCTTGAACTTAAAATACTGTATAAGAAAGATCTCTATTGCTATCTAACAAAAAAGTAACAATTAAAGTTGATCGAGTAGCAATCACATCATTAGAATTTTGAAGAAATAGAGTAAGATCAGTACTAGAGAGGGAAGACAATATTTCGGTAGCACCCTCCTCAGTGGCCAAAACCCTCCGTTTGTCAGGTATATAACAACTGGACAGTGAGAAAACTATCAGGAAGAAATTGGAGGACTTCAGCGGCATATTTTTTTTTTAAAATAATTAATTCCCAGACAATAAACGAGTATATAGGAAATTTAACAGTCGCACATTCATAGATCTGTATTTTCATATTTGAAATGTAATGAAAGATTATCTTTAATTCCTGCTGATATTGTTGATTGTAAATTTCTAGTTACCCCATGTTGGCTCCCAAGTTGGGTTTCCAAAAAATTCAGCCTCTCATCTAAATTAGAGAATTTTTGAGAGGCATCTACTGTATAATTACATAGTTGAGTAACTGCAGATTCTGATAAATGTGATTGATTTGACTGAATGACTAAAGAACTGGATCGAAGAAGAGCGCTCGATGTGATCTACTTGGATTTTGGCAAAGCTTTTAATTCGATCCCACATACAATGAGAAGCTTGAGAGTGAGCGCCAAGGTCTATGGCATGGGTTACAAATTGGATGCCCAATCTTCCTGTAATGTATCACAATCCGCTTGTGATTTAACTACTCTGAATAATTTTGTATCATCCGCAAATTTGATAACCTCACTCGTCGTATTCCTTTCCAGATCATTTATAGAAATATATTGAAAAGCACTGGTCCAAGTACAGATCCCTGAGGCACTCCACTGTTTACCCTTTTCCACTGAGAAAATTGACCATTTAAGCCTACTCTCTATTTCCTGTCTTTTAACCAGTTTGTAATCCACGAAAGGACATCGCCTCCTATCCCATGACTTTTTAGTTTTCTTAGAAACTTCTCATGAGGGACTTTGTCAAACGCCTTCTGAAAATCCAAATACACTACATCTACCGGTTCACCTTTATCCACATTTTATTTATTTATTTATTTAGAGTTTCTCCTATACCGATAGCCGTTTGCACATCGTATCGGTTTACAAACAACTCAGAACATTCGGGCATGGCCCTTACATAGAACAAATAATTGCATAAGAGAAAGAAACAGTATAAAACATCAAAGATGTTGGGAAGGAGGGACTATGTAACACTGGGTATCTTAGGCAGAAAAAATAAGATAACTATGTTACAAAATACCAGGGACTATATAACATGTTTATTAACCCCTTCAAAAAAATGAAGATTTGTTAGGCAAGACTTCCCTTGGGTAAATCCATGTTGACTGTGTTCCATTAAACCATGTCTTTCTATATGCTCTACGATTTTATCTTGAAAATGGTTTCCACTATTTTTCCTAGCACTGAAGTCAAACTCACTGGTCTATACTTACCCGGATCGCCCCTGCAGTCTTTTTAAATATTGGGGTTACATTGGCTTATCAATGTTTTACACTTAACTTGGCAATGCTTATGTTTTATCCTATTTTCTTCAGATAGATCCTTCTTCCAATTTTTGAAGGATTTTTTTTTGGCTAAAATAGCCTCTTTCACCTCACCTCATGACGGTAATCATTTTGCCTTCCTTTCACCTTTAATGCATGGAACTTGTCCAAACCTTTTTTAAATTCAGCTACACTAACAGCTTTTAGCACATTCTCTGGTAATAAATTCAGAGCTTATTTATGCATTGAGTAAAAAGTATTTTCTATTTGTTTTAAATGTATCACCTAGTAACTTCATTGCATGCCCCTAGTCTTCATACATTTTGAAAACAAAAACCAATTCGCAGTTTAATCGGATAAGCCCAACATGGGTAAAGCCAAGGGAAGTCTTGTCTTGCTAATTTGCAACATTTTTTTTTTAAAGTCGTGAATAAATGTGGATAAAGGTGAGTCAGTTGATACAAGTGTATCTGGACTTTCAGAAAGCATTTGACAAAGTACCTCACAAAAGACTTTTTATTTTTTTGTTACTTTTTATTTTATATATATTTATAGAACAATTTCCAATAACACATCCAAAAAGGAAAAATCCGAATACAAAGATGGCATAGAAATGAATTACATTTAAAAAAAAAAAAAAAAAAAGGAAAATTAACATCCAATTTAACCCAAGTCCTCAAAAAGAGAGATCCAAAGCTAATCAAGAAATAATTTTACAAAAAAATAAACGAGACTGTCATATCATAAATCTAATACAGGACCAAATTTCCTGCTTATCAAAGAAGTCAAGAAACTGTAGAAACTACAGGAATATCACCCTGTAAATTCTTATCACTAAGGAAATAATGCAACTGAGAAGGCTGAAGGTGCTCCTGGAGTGACCGCAGTGAAAGCCTTCTCCTTGGCCCTCCTCTTCCAATCAGTGTGTGGCATTCAGAGATTAAAAAAACAAAAGTTCATCAAGAACAAAGGAACCACCTCATGCTAAGAGTTACGACGCCTTTTTGCATCCCCTCACAAGACACTTGAAGAAATTAAAAAGTCATGGGTTAGAAGCCAATGTTCTATTGTGGATCGAGAACTGATTAAAAGATAGAAAACAGAATAGGGCTCTGTTTCTATGTTACATGGTCAATTTTCTCATTGGAAAAAGGTGATTAGTGGAGTGTCCCAGGGATCTGTACTGGAATCAGTGTTATTTAATATATTTATAAATATCCTAGAGATGGGAATAATTAGTGAGGTGGTCAAATGTGCTGCTGATATAAAATTATTCAAAGCTGTTGATTCACAAGAGGATTGTGAGAAATTGCAAGATGACCTTGCAAGACTAGGCATCCAAATGGCAGATGGCATTTAATGCAAAGTGATGCACATAAGGAAAAGGAATCCAAACTATAGATACATGATGTAGTCGGCACCCAAGAAAAAGATCTAGGCATCATCGTGGATATGTTGAAATACTCTGCCCAGTGTGCAACAGTGGCCAAGAAAGAAAATAGAATGCTAGGAATTAGGAAAGGAATAGAGAGTAAACAGAAAAAAAAAAAAGACTATAATACCTCTGTATCACTCCATGCTATCACCGCATCTTTAATACTGTGTGCAGTTCTGTTCACATCTCAAAAAAGGTATAGCAGGTTTAGAAAAGGTATAGAGAAGGGCAACCAAAATTTTAAAGGGAATGGAACAGTTTCCCTATGAGGAAAGACTAAAGAGGCTAGTGCTCTTCAGCCTGGAGAAGAGGCTACTGAGGGCAGATATGATACAGGTCTATAAAATAATGAATGGCTATGTTCAGCAATTTTGTTCTTTATAATAGTTTTCATCATGTTTCCCCATCAACAGCATCAGGCTCACCTGTCTGTAGTTTTCTAGATCACCTCTGGAACCATTTTTTAAAACTGGCATTACACTGACCGCTCTCCAACCTTCAGGTACGAGACCAATTTTAAAAATAATTAGAAATTAAAAATAGGGATGTGCATTCGGCTGCCATTCATTCATTCGTTTCACCATTACGTGCTTACCTCAAAGGATGCGCGTACATGAGTTACATGCATAACCACGGACATGCGTACTTTGAGATGCACATTTAACGCAAAAGAATGAACGAATGGGTGCCGAAAGCACATCCCTAATTAATAATAGCTTGGCAAATTAATTTTTCAGGATACTCTAGGATGTATACCGTCTGGGTCCAGGTGATTTTCTACTCTTTAGTTTGTCAATTTACCATATTACATCTTCAAAGTTCATGGAGATTTGTTTCATTTCCTCTGAATCATCACTTTTAAATATCACTTCTGACATGGGTATCTGCTTTACATCCTCCTCAGTAAAAAGTGAAGCAAATAATTTACTCTCTGCTATTCTCTTGTCCTCCATTAATGTAATTTTTACCCCTTGATCATCTAATGATCCAACTGACTCCCTCGCAGACTTTTTGCTTTGAATGTACCTGAAAAAAATTATGAATTTTTGCTTCTTCAGCAAGCTTCTTTTCAAATTCTGTCTTTGCCTATCAAGTAGTTTAAAAGCTGCTTTATCTCCTTTTAAAAATGTTAATGCCAGCAGCCTGGTTCCACTCTGGTTAAGGTGAAGCTCATCCCGTCTGAATAGGATCCCCCTTGGCCAGAATATTCCTTAGCTCCTAATAGATCTAAAATCCTCTTCCCTGTACCATTGTCTCATCCACGCATTGAAACTCTGGAATTTAGCCTGCCTCTGTGGGTCCTGCACATGGAGCAGGGAGTATTTCTAAGAATGCTATCCTGGAGGTTCTGGATTTCTGTTTCCTACTTAAGGCCTAGATTTTCTAAGACACTGCGGCGGCGTGAATTGCACGGTACAAGGGGGCTGGGCTGGCTTTCACACCCAATAGCGCCATCGTAAAATGTGGTGCTATTGGGCACGAAATTGGAAGCAAAAAGGCTCCTTACCTTTTCACCGTCCACGCTGTCTTCATGGCGTCCGCCCCAGTGCCACCCCGACTCCTCCTGTTCCGGTCTTGATGCTGCCCCTTTTTAGCGATTGCACGCGAAAAGTCTCTTTTCGCGTGCGACCGCTTTGAAAAATGACCCCCTAAAAGCTTAAGTTTAGCCTGCAAAATCTCCCTCCCTGCGTCACTGGTATCCACGTGTACAATGACAGTTGGCTCCTCTCTAGCACTCTCTATAATCTTATCTAGGTAGCACATGAGATCTACTACCTCTGCACTAGGTAGGCAAGTTACCAAGTGATCCTCATGCCCACCAGCCACTCAGCTATCTAAATTTCTAATGATTAAATCACCCACTTTAATGGTTGTCCCTACCCTTCCCACCTGGGCACATGGCCCTGGAGACCTTATCCTTGTTGCGAGAAGAAAAGGCATTACCTGGAGGGCAGGTCCTAGCTACAGAATCACTTCCTACCATACCAAATGATGTCTCCTGTCAGGTTACCTTGCTTCTCCAAAGCAGCACAAGAGCTGCTAGACTGAGTTGGAACCACTCTACTATGTCCCTGAAGGTGTTCTCTATATCCTTCTTTGTACGCCTCAGCTCCTGCAGGTCTACCACTCTGGCCTCCAGACATCAAACTCATTCTCTGACAGCCAGGAGCTCTTTGGACAGGGTGCACACATACAGATTTATAATATGCTCACATGAAGGACATTCCCAGTTTTACCAATCAGTCCACCAGTCCATCTTAAGGCCATCCAGAACCCTCTGGTTCTTAAGCCTGCACTTCCCCCAGTTGTCTCAGACCCCCCCTAACCAAAGTAGTTTGAGGCCTAAACAGAGATTTATGCAGACTTACACCTCATCGAGAGCAGAAGTGAATATGCACGGTTAACAGCCCACTGCAGCCAATGGATTTAAAATACGGATTTACATGAGTACATTTTGGCCCTGCCCCCTTTTCTTCGTCTCGTTCATGTGTATATACACACATAATTTGCAGCTTTTAATATACACATATCAGCCTTTTAACATAAGCAATGCTTTTAAAATTCACCCTTACATTTATATCTGAGGAAATGGAGGGTGAAATGACTTGTCCAAAGTCAAAAGGAGCAGGCAGCAGGATTTGAACCCTGGTTCCCCTGGGTCACAGCCCACTGCTCTAACCACTAGGTTTCTCCTTCACTCAAATATTATGCATTTATAAACCGTTTTTACATGAAAAAGGTCAAAATACAGCCTGCTGAGATAAAAATATCTGCAAAAATGACACTTGTAAAGTGTAGGCCTATTGTAAAGTGGGTTGGGTGTGGGCCTGGCCCTCAGAAAGACATGAGTAAACTGAATTACAATTATGTAACAGTAAGCCTCCCATACCAGAGGATTAACTGTCAACACCCAAATTGAAACAACTTTATCTATGAAAAGGCAATATTGCAAATATTACATCAGGCCCTAAAATGCTATTGTGTGCACTGAGGGTCAAGGGTGCACACATGCAAGGCTAAGGTTCGTTTAGGGAGCCTAATACTCTAGCACTGGCCCAGAGACAGTGCACCATATACAGACCCACAATATTCACCCATCTCCCACTTTCCCAGGGGCAGATGCTGTGGAAGGATGGGAGGCAGGTGGTAGGACTCCCAGGAGAATGGCAGGGGAGCCAGCTAGTGTTATCAATGACATTATCTGCCATTCCTCTGGAATTCCTGACACATGTTGCCCCTTCCCTAGCATTTCAAATCACCAAAAGGGCACACTCCAAAGAGACCCTCCCCTCGTTGGCTTTTTTGACCTGCACTACACCTTGTTGGGCGAGGAAGAAGTACCATCTTATTCCATGCCTCAGGCAGCAGATTGCCTGATTTATTATGAATTTAAAACTAATATGAAACTTTACTGAAAACTTAATGAAGGAAGTGGAATATTTGATTCCAATGCAGCAAACATCCTGCCTGCCAATATTCACCTAACCAAAGAACCAAAAATAGGCTGAGAAAAAAAACAAAAACACCACATCTATGCCTTTTTCTACAATATGCATCTCTTATTCATAAAGTATACAAAGCTTTTGCTAACCGTGTAGGAGACAAAATAATAGTAATTTCCTCAGCCCGTTTCTCTATGGTCTAATCACAGCAATATTCCATTATGCTTACATCATGCCACATCTGCAACGAGAGAGCAAGGCCTGCGAAAACTACTCTGAAGTTCTCTAAACAGATGAGAGAGATATACATATTTCTTATTTGCTACGCCACCACTTACTAAAGGAGGTTTGTGGATACACTGGTCTGGCTTCTGCCCATTGTGCTGACCAGAAATGCAGTATGATACTGTTGTATAGGGAAAAAAAAACAGCTAAATGAATAATTAGTTCTTATTTTGTACCAAAAGAAATACCTGTTATTCTACAACCAAAATAAAATGTCATACCTGCACCTCCAAGCAAGGACATCCAATGTAAGAAGTTAAAACAAGATTGGTTGATTATTTGGGGGGGGGAGGGAGGTAGCCCCAGGGGATTCAGCTATAAATAAATAGAATTCTGTACTCAAGTTTCCAGAAAGCATCCATTTTTTCCTAGCTGGCACCATTCTGTCTATACATACGCAATACGTACTAGATAGATAGATAGATATGTACACACACACTTAAAGAGAATAATAAAAACAAAAAGCAAAATAGAAACCATCAGCAAAAAGACCAAACAAATGAGAAAAAAGGAAAATATTTTTCCTAGCACCTCAAAACTTTTAATTGGCGCCAAACTGTTTCTTAATATATTTCCACACCTAGTTTCTTCTAGCCACCACCATTTACTAATTGAACAGTTTGGAAAGATCTATGATTTGAGATGATCATGACTTAACACACTAAAGTGCCTTGCAGACCAGCAGAATATCTCATGGCTGAGGCTATATGAATGCTCCTTTGCTGCAAGTAAATTTAAATGCCCACATCAATAGATTTACCAAGCTTCTATTTGCATTCTGTTAACAAAAGACAAAAACTGAATTTGCTTACCGTAAACTCTGCTTTCTGTAGATAAAAGGATGAATTAGCCATAACATATGCATGACCTCTCTTCCTTAACTAGTAGTGCTTTTGCTCTACTGAGCATGTGTAGGAATCCCCACTTGCCATTGCCACATAAGCCCCTCAGTCGATTTGAAAGCTAATTCCAGCTAAGGAGTTGACTCTTCATGGAGGCGGGCAGGTATTTAGTATGACTGATTTATCTTGCTAGCAATGGAAAACACAGTTTACAATAAGCAAACTTGCTTTTTCTATTGATAAGTAATGCTAAATTAGCCAGAAATATATAGGAAGTCTCAAGACAAAAAAAAAGAAAAAGCAACCCGGACTCAAGACCATGGAGATTGGACCTTTGGGTGAACAGGATACACAAAACTGCTCATCTAAATTTACTGTCATCCTTTGATAAATTGCCCGGACATTAATGGGACACAAATCGGTGTATTGACGATCAAGCTGCAGCTCTGCAGATATCTTCGAGAGGACCAGCTCGTAGATGAGACACTGATACAGCCATGTCTCCTACTTGATGAGCTTACTAGGGTAATAGCAATGTGCAATACAGTTTGCTAGACAATTAGATAATATCCGTTTGGCCACTGCTAGGCCTAATCAGTTACGATTGTGAGAGACAAAGAGCTAGAAAGCTTGGCAATGTGGCCAAGTTCTTAACATAACACAAAGAACGACGACAGATAAAGACCAACATGGTCCGACTAATCCAATAGTTCCCAACCTTTTTTGTGTCGTGACACACCTGGTATTGAGCTCACTTCATCATGGCACACCATCACCTTGCCTATCCCTCATTTCCCTTGCATCATCATCCTTTTTTGTTTCTCCTCCCCCAACCCCTGGCATCATCTTCCCTTCTCACTCTCCCCGCCCTGCGTCATCACTTTTCTTCTCCCTTTCCACTCCCCCCCATCTCCCACCCCTCACATCACCATCATCTTTTCCTCATCTCTTCCCTCTCCATTCACTCCACTGCAATTCTCATCTTCTCTCCACCACCTTTGCATCATCACCTTCTCCTCTTCTTTCCTCTCCCCCCACTACCCCTGGGATCATCACCTTCTCCAATACTTCTCCCCCTATTCCCTAGCATCATCTTTTCCCTCTCCCTCTATCCCTGGCATCATCACCTTCTCTTCCCTTTTCCCTTCCTTTCTCTCCGTTCTATCCCCTGCATCATCACCTTCCCCTTCTAACCCTCTTTCATCATCACCTTCCCCTCCCTTCTCTCTCTCTCTACTCCTCCCCCCTGCATCATTACCTTCCCCTCCTTGCTCTCTCCCTCCACTCTCCTGGCATTATCACCTTCCTACTCTCTCCTGATGTCACCCCGACATCATTTTCACCACCTTCTCTCTCCTAACCTCTCCTTCCACCCCTCGCTTCCATCACCTTCCTTTTTCTACCCTCTCCCTCCTCGGCATTAGCACTTTTTTTCCTTCCTTTGTTCTGCCCTCCCCCCCCCCAACTTCCTAGCAAATTCAGCTGCCCCTTCCAGAATCACATACCTGGTGATGCTTCGCTCTCCTTTGCCTGCTACCCTCTGTAAATGAAACTGCATGGTGACAGCAGGTCTTGTGAGACTACAGGGTCCAGTGCAGTTTCAGTTGTAGAGGGGAGCCAGCAGAGGGGAAAACAGAAGCAGCAGATAAGCATGCACTCTGACACCCCCCCCCCCCCTGCTGGAAGGAGGATATCCTGCAGGTCAGCTGTTGTAGGGGGAAAGAGAAACTGAAGACTGCCCATGGCACACCAATTGGTAAACGCTGTACTAGTCAACCCAGCAAGGTTTTTTGGGTTTTGGTTTATTTGTTTTTTAGGATAGTAGCAACTGCCGCTTCATGCAGGCTACCTCCAAGTCTTCTGTTAAGAGTAGTAACAACTGCCACTCTGTTCAGGCTACTTCCAAGTCCTCTCTTAAGGACAGTAGCAAATACTTCTTTTGTAATAAACCAAGACACTCTTACAGTCTTAGGTGGGAAGGGCTTGTTCACCTTCATGTGCATGTGGCCTTGGAAAGAACATAGGGAGTATGAGAGCTTAATTAATATGGAAAGCTGATACTACTTTTGGTAGAAATTTCAGGTGGATGCAAAGCACTATCCTATTGTGGAAGAATTGCATATAGTGTGAGTAATGAACTAGACACTGTAGTTCACAGACCCTTCTGGCTGATGTTACTGCTATGAAGAACAGTACTTTCCACATTAGGAATTTAAGAGAAGCTGATTCTAATGGTTCAACAGCGGGTTCATGGATTGTGTAATGACCATATTTAGATTCCACGGTACATGAATTTTTGTGACCCAAAGTCTAGTCTGCCATAAACATTTCATGAATTTGGACACTAACAGATGAATGGAAATAGCTGCTTACCATACTCCAATAAAAAGTAAACCTATCACATTGAGATGTACTTTCACTGATGAAGTCTCGAGTCCCAAAGCAGAGAAAGCAAATAATTAAGCAAGTCTTTTGGTTTGCATGAGAATGAATTCAAAGAATTTTGCTGATGCCATATGGAAAATCTTTTCCATTTAAAGCCATAGGCTGTCCTATCTGATGGATTTCTTGCAGATACTATATCATCCTCAATTTCTTTTGGTAAGGACAGCCCAGCGAGTAAGTGCTTAACATCCAAGCCGTCAGACTGAGGGATAGTAGATTTGGATGAAAATAGGCATCCCCCTTCTTGAATTAATAATGATGAACCTCACCCAAGATGGATCGGAGGACTGCTGGATAATTGCACCAGGTATACAAACCAAACATTTCTGGGTCACCCTCTGAGCACTTTTTGCACAGTTCTAGATATCAGTGGAATTGATGGAAAAAAATATATGATATCTGCATTCCAATAAAGCAGAAAATCATCCTAAGCTGTTCTGAGTATGCTGGGAAGAATGGAGCAAAGTTTTTCTGGATTTGTTTTGTTCTGATGCAAATTGCCTGATTGTTGTATAGATCATCCTGTGGTCGAAAGACTGCTCAGAGGCTCTGCCAATGTGCTGGAGATTCCCGGAAGGCAGGTCACTTGCATCATGTGTTGTCACCCATTCCCATACCTTCATCCCTTTTAGGCGAAGAATCCACAACCCCGTGCCACCCTGATTACACAGAACATGGGGATCTATTTGTCAGTCTGAATGAGGATGAACTTTCCCTTGAGTAGTCAAGAAAAGGTTGTTAGAGCATATCTGATTGTGCTCAATTCTAACAGACTAATTTGAAACTCTCTTTCTTGGCATAACTAAGTTCCTTGAATCTGAAAAGGGCCAGTATGGGCTCCCCAACCTTTTGTGGAGGCATCCGTTGCCAACATTACTTGGTGAGTAGGGAAGTGTAATGGAGCTCCTTCTTAAAGGGTGAGAGGGTCTCCAGCCACCAATGCAAATCCTGTTTCATTTATATCAAAATCTGTACTTTTGTCAAACGCTGAGTGAGCTGGTCCCATTGGGAATGAAGACCCCACTGTAGATATCATATATAGAGGCAAGTTGGAGGAACCACATGGATTGCTGCTATGAAGTGGCCCAGAACAACCATTATGTCTCTGGCTGACTGATATGTATGCAGCAATCTGTGTACTAGTGACTTGAGAATAATTAATCTATTTAAGGGAAGGAATGTTCTGTTCTGCAGAAAATCTACCCATACTTCAGTGTATTTGATTCTGAGTGGGAATTAAAATTGAATTCATAAAATTTATTAGGAATTCCAGGGACTGCAAAAGGCGAGTTTTTGCAACACATTAGGGTCTTTTGAGGGTTTATCTCCCGAACCCTTTTTATTTTTTAACAAATCCTCAATTCGATTGCATTTTGATTGAGGTTCCAAAGAAGTGGATCTCCTACCTGGTGCCAATTTGTTTTTCAGTTTTCTCAGCCGGTAAAGATTATGTTGACCGGTAGGGCAGGGCATATGAACCTGGCAGGTCGCTCCTTAATTTTTTCAGCCCTTTGCCTTTGGTCCCGTGGAGACATCTTGCTGCAGTCACGACAGGAGGTCGATTGTGGTGAGGTCCGAGGCAAATGTAGCAATAATTACGTCTGTCTGCCTGTGATGGACATATAATTTTGCCACATTGGCAGAACTTAAATACTGATGCCTTTGGAGCCATGACAGCATTTAAAAGTGCTTTTTGGGGGTACACAAGAGTATGTGAAAAAGCCTAAAATAGAGGTTTATAGGGAATAAAAGACACGAGAGAAAAAAAAAAAAAAGACCTTGACTGTGAGCTGCACGGAAGAAACAAAAACTGACGAGAGGGGGAGGATCATGTGGGAACAGCCACGCAAGTGCACAGAGCATAGTTCTGTATGCTTTGAGAAAGTTCCACATCAGGCTGCCCGGATGACATCCCACAGAGAGAATGGCTAATTCAGCCTGCTTACCTATGGCAAAATGCATTATCTTCTGTTTTAGCAAAGATTGCATTAGTTTGCTCACCAAACAGGTCAGACTAACTGGCTTGTAATTCCCAGCCTCCTCCTTACTTCCACTTGTATGAACAGAAACCACATCTGCCCTTTCCAAGTCCTCTGGAACTACTCCAGACTCTAAAGAAGCATTGAAAATATCAGCCAGTGCAGCTACCAGGTCATCTCTAAGTTCCCTTGGTACCCTCAGATGTATCCCATCCGGCCCCATCGCCTTAATTACTTTAAAGTTTAGTTAGCTCCTCATGAACACACTGTTCTGAAAATCGGCTGAAGTTTATCTCACTTACAGTCATATTTGTGTTTGTTTTATGTGGTCCTGCTGCAGGCCCTTCCACACTGAACAGAAATATTTGTTAAGCCATTTTGCTTTTTCCTGATCAGCCTCTACATATTCCTCCCCTTTACCTTTGAGTCTCACAATGCCATATTTGCACTTCATTCTATTACTAACATATCTAAAAACAAAGTCTTGTCCCCCTGTTTTACTGTATTTACTATTTTTCTTCTATTTGAATTTCCGCATTCCTGACTACTTTCTCATCTTCTCTTAATTTTTCCCAGATAGTCATTGTATTCCTCTTCCTGTTATCTCTTGTAGTTTATGAATGCTAACTTTCTATCAATCTATCTCTCTCGCTCTCTACCAGTCCTTCTCCAGCAGTCTGTCTCTCTCTCCCACCCTGCCCGTCTCTCTCTCTCTCTCCCTCCACCAGTCCAGTCCCCTCAGTCCATCAAGATCCAGCTGTGTGGCTGGCTGTTGTTACACCACTTTATTGAATATGAGTACATTCTTGTACATTTACTGCTGTGCTTTGCAATTATATGTATTCAGTTTATATCCGTAAGCATTATTTAATAAGTTGTATATATTATGAATGAGTTGTGTGCATATAGTTATTTATTATATTAATAACTTTTCTATATACGGCAAATTACTGCAGGTAAAAACAAAAGGGGGGTACATGGGGATCCGCAAAAATGTTGGAGGTTGAAAAGGGATCCATGCTCCCAAAAAGGTTGGGGAAACCCTGCTCTAGAAACAATCATGTTATCGAGTCATAAATTGCCTCTCAACCACTGAATCTTATTGGTCCATGCCAATTACAGTGTCAGAAATTACAATCACACACACATACACTAGAATAGCTAAACAAATGTCACTTCATGTGAGGTAATCTATGAGACTGTTCTTGGCAGTTCCCAAAGGCTCTGATGAATTATTGGGTAAAAAGGTTTCAAATATTCTTACTCAGCAGCAAAATTGTAATACAATGGTCTTACTGTCTGCATACTTTCCAAATACTGAAAAAAATACACAAAAGGGTTGAATTTTCTTTAAAATGTATTTCCTTGTTACTCTCTTTGGGTGCAAAAGCCCAGTTTCCATGGAGCCAGCCAATTAAATTTGACACCTTTTTACTAAGGCTGATCCATCATATCTGATGTCTGTTTCCTAGGTTATTTCATTGTTTAGAAAACAAATCTCTATAAGAATTAATTGTCCTATGAATCCTTAAGTAGCATCTATCCCCTTCTATTAATGCTATACAAGCTTGCTATTATAGGATAAATAGTCCTAAGAAACCAGATAATTATCTCCCTTCCTGAAGGAAGCTGACAATTATTTTTTTTTTTAAAAGAAGACCTACCCTTTTCCGTTACATATTTAATATAGTATTAGATTCTGGAAGCATTTGGGTTTTGTTTTGTTTTTATCAGCCAGAACTGGCTTAGTAAAACGTGCATCCTTGAATGAACATTTATTTACTCTCAAATCACTGATTCCTCAAATTCTTCTTCAGGAGTCTATAAATGAACCTATTAAACAATGTGTTAAAAACTTTTTATTGTAATGCAGGAACCCATGTGATCTCAAAAGACCATGCACACACTCATCTTGTTAGTTAAATAAACCGTACAGCAAAAAAAACACCACTCCTATTATGTTACCATTGCATTCAAGACAGTCTTTAAGCATGAGTCTTTCTTCGCCCACCCTAGATACTAAGGGGTCGATGCAATAAAAAGTGCGGAAAGCAGGCGCTGAAACGTCAGCGCCCGCTTTCTTAACGCGCGCATGGCGTCCGCAAGGGTGGCGCCATGCAATACGCAAATTAGGGGGTCGCGCTAGCAAGGAGGCGCTAAGGTCGCACAAACACGGCATCAGTTTTCATTACTGGCAGACGGCCGGTTATGAAAACAGACATCGAGTTTACCGGCAGTCTTCATAACCCGGTGGTATGCCGAGGTTTGGTTTTTTAAAGCAAAAAAAAAGGTACAGAAAAGCAGTTTTTTCTGCTTTTCTGTACTTCTTTTACATGCGCTCACCTATTAACGCCTGCTCCAGGCAGGTGTTAATACCTGAGAGCTAAATATGCGTCTGAGACGCACACTTTTTTTTTGAATGCAGAGTGAATGAGTAATAGCCTCATTCACATGCATTTGCATGTGATGAGTGCTATTGCATTCACTCCGCGGACACGCGTTAAATAGGCGCTAATCCCCCTATTGCATTAGGGGATGGATTGGCGCCTATTTAACCCGTGTCCAAGTTATACAGTGCGCTCAGCTGAGCGCACTGTATTGCATCGGTCCCTAAGAGTTGAAAAATATTTAGTGTCCTTGGGTGACAGCCAACATTTTTAAGAGCCAGGGAAACAATTTTTCCTTACCATATTTATGTTCTGCCTATTTTGCTTTTCTTTGCTCTTCCCTCCAGCTTTACAGTCCCCTCCAACTAGTGGCATCCTCTTCCACCTGTTCCTCATCCCTCCCTATGCCTCCTCTATTATTTAAGCCAGTCTTCCTCCAGCCTACTCTCACATAGCACATCAGCAAAGAGTAGCCCTATGCCACTGCAACAGTGGTGGCTCTTCTCACCTCGGGTAAGAGACTGCAATATGTAATAGCAGCAACTCTTGTATAGCCTTGACATACAGGCTCTCTCAATCCACACTTAAGACATATCAAGCTTTTTATATTATTTTTTTAAATTACATTTCATTGTCTGCTACTGGCTGAGTTTGTTATTCTCACCAGCTTTTTACTGTATTACTATATGCTCTACATACTTTGCTTTTTGGCATTTTATCACCCCAAGTGTTTTTCAAACAGGTTTATTCCTTTGTATCCATTTGGCATTCTACCAATCAACGATTTATCCTTAATGCAATTCTGGGCAATATCAATACCTATAATCCTAAAATTACACAAAGACCCATTTATCAAGAAGGCATAATTTTTGTTGTGTCTCCAAGTCATCAGGGAAGTGTGTGCTTCCAGTCCCTATTAGTGCTATAGACTCTCCCACCCCACCCTTCCTACAATATTAACCTATGAACTACTAATTTCACCAATTTTGGCTCAGCAGTTTCCTTGTGCTCCTTTGGGCTTCCAGTTCTGTCAAAAACCAGCTACCAGTAGGCTGCAATGTTATAAGGCTTCATATGCTTCTACCCCTGTTTTATAACTTCCATCCCACGCACCTAAGCCAACCATTACAGTGGCAATCCTTGGCCAAAGACCTAACACTGCACCTCCATCCAGAACCTAGTAAGTTTGCACCCGAGTTCAGCCAGTAGATGCCATCACTGAGCAGTGGCCAAGGTTCTTCACCCTCTCTCCACCCTAAGAGTTGTGAATGCTGCATACAGGACATCCCCAACACCAGCCAGATTGTAAGCCTAAAATGGGCATAGGAACTGAAAGAGAACCTTCATTACAGCAATACACAGAACTTCGAACAAGTCACCAGGCCGTCCTTCAACATCACTTTTAAACCCACATGCTGTTTATGCAAATTTCTCACAGTTTTGCACATACAGAACTGAATTACTTTCAAAGCCTCTAATTTAATCGTTAGGGTCCATGAGTTAGTGGGCCCAAGGTGAGAGCTGGTACTGCCCACGGAGAGGAGCCCCACTGGGCCTCACCGTTGGGAGGTAAGGTCTGTAGCAGCAGATGACACAGCCCAGAGAATATAGGAAAAGAGAGAGACTGGGGTGTGGATGCAAGCGCCAGAGTAGGAACTCACTGTGGTGAAGTGCAGAGCAGGCCCTGAGGAACGGGGAATGCAAGGCAGGGTATGGAGGAGGAGTGCTGAGGGGACAACCCCAAGGGGTGGAGCCACATGGCGAGTCAGCACGGAAGAAATGACAGACTTACCTGAAGAGCAGGGAAGCCCAAGGGGTCTCTGGCAATGCACTTCGACGCTACCCTGTGGAGCAGTCACTGAAGTACACAAGACGTTGCCCCGAGGAGTGGGGGAGCGCAGCACAGTCACTGAAGAACACAAGTTGCTGCCCCGAGGAGCAGGGAAGCACGGCACAGTCAATGAAGAACACAGGGCACTGCCCCGAGGAGCGGGGAAGCGCAGCACAGTCACTGAAGTAGAAAGGCAATGGCCCATAGAGCAGGGTACACCAATGCTGAGTCTCCAAGAGGCAGTGTAGTTCCAGGAGCGACCCCAAGGTGCGGGGAAGCTGGCAGGCAAGGCTTCCGAGGAGCAGATAGCCAGAGACAGGAGTGAGTCCCCGAGGAGCAGGTACCCGAAGAGTGTCTCACACCAAGAAGTGCAGGATACGGGAACCACAAACCGAGGAGACAGCAGCAGGAATCAGCAATGATGGAACTTGTTGCCAAGTCGATTAGAGCAAGGCCCCGGTGGTGCTTAAGAGTTCAGGGCTAGTGATGTCATCAGGAGGAGATGCCCCTGAGGTTCCCGCCCTAGCGTCCTTAAAGGAGGGCCGAGTAGGGCACGCGCCTAGGAAGGCCCTGAGGAGGCATGGCGGTCGGCGGCGTCCCTGCCACCATGTGGACAGGGCAACATACGACAGAAGCGGCTAGCCACAGCCACTAGTTCACCCAAGGAAGAGAGGGAGGCAACTCATTAAGTAAGAGCGGTCGCAGCAGTCTGCGACCGACGGTCATAACATTAATTAAATTGCAAAATATGCCAACTTTCTTCCTGGTAAAATTGAATCCTTTGCAAGCTATAGTACCTTTTATTAGACTAACAAGAATAAACCAAAGGCAATGCTGTACCTGGGCTTTCAAGATCACGTGGGCCCCTTGCTCAGACACTACAGGTAAGCTAAAGGATGGAAGCATATATCTTGCTGAGGGTGTCCTAGAAAGGAAATTCTTATTAGACATCCTCAGATGGAGTCAAGTGGCAACAGTATTAGCATCAATTAATATGAGTTAGAAGAAGCTTAGTCACTGGAGAAAATAGAAATATTGTGAAAAAGGAACTGTTAACATATTGAAGAGTATTATAATGACAGTCATGAATCCCATTTCTTGATTCAGTTCCTCACATTTAAATTGATTAGAGGAATGTAGTTTCGCTCCCCATGTCCTCCTTTCCTGAATGTTCTTGAAATTTCCTAAAAGCACCAAGGGACAGATGAGTTACAGGTTGGGCAGAGTGCTCTCCCACAGGTATGTGGATGCTAGAAAAGGTTACAATATATTGGTGCCCGTTCACAACTAGATAAATTATTTGCACTCTGGGTCACCTGTTTTCTGCTTTACAATCAGCCAGAAAAAATATATTTCCAACCACTACTAAACTTTTTTTTATTTTTAGGCACATTTAATCTAGCAAGATACCTACTGCGATAGTTGTTTTTCCATATATATTGGGAGAACTGTCCCTGGACAGATTATCTGAAATTTGGTAGGTGTGACTTTTACTGAGATTTCAGCTCTCCTACCAAAATTTCATTCAAATCCATCCATGTCCTCAACTGATATGCCAGGAAAGCGGTGTTGGAATATGCAAAAATAGAAATGTACTTTTGTGCCATGCTCCAAGTCCACATTCACATGATCATCAATCAAAATCCCATCTTTCAGAATCTGGAATATCTTAAGGATGGTTGCTTACACAAACATCAGTATATTGTGCTGTATTTGTAGAGCACATATAGGAGACAGCTATTTTGCATCATTTAAAAATTGTATTGATAGACATAAAACGATGGCAAATAAGGACCATTTGATCCACCCAGTCTGTCCACTGGTATCTGCCTGTACTGCCACTGATCCTAATCAATCTATGATCTCACCCCTACCCATCCATCCACCATCATTAATGTCCCTTTGTGCCTCACCATGCTGGAATTCTGTTTGTCATTAGTTTCTTAATGAAATTTACCTCTGCTCCTCCCTTCCTCTCCACCACCTGCAATTCTTCCGCATCCTTTGGAAATAGTCATGTTGGCAAAAGAATCACAAGTCGAATCCACACTCTTTGCATCCAATCTATATTGCCAATGTTATCACAAACATCAAATCCGCACAGACTCCATGAAACAATCAAATCCCATTCTATGTAAGGTAACCTGTGGCACCACACTGTATATGGCTGCTCTCCGTAATCTTAGGGAACTACAGGGGGAGCTGCTTAAAAGATTCCACTCATAAGCGAATAAATAGTAAATATATTGTGTGCACATTTTAGATTCAAATGCTCTAAAGCAATTAAAAATTATATGCATAAAATGTTTACTCCTCCACTCTTTCCACATATAGGCAAATTACCTCTGCATTACAGAACCACCTATCCATTCCCTTATTTGCCAATATTAAATTATCAAAAATCTATGGGAACTAAACTTCTAGGAGCATGGGTAAAGCTTGTAAATAAGATTCCCAGATATCCAATACTGCCGCCTTCTTCTTAAAAGATCCTTTTTTCCAGCAAATTTTTCCATAGTTAAGAGATTATGCAAATCATTTCTCCACAGGATTATCGAAAGAAAGTCCACTGACCTCCAATGACATAAAATAAGAGTTAGGATTGTTATACACCAGATTTAACTAACTAGGCAAACAAATACCAATCAATATAATATAATTAGCAACGTGTTTTATTTTCTATTTTCACTTATCTGCTCAAGAAACTGAATAATGGACCTTCATAACACCCCGTGGTTACTGTATTTTTTCACAGTTTAAGGGTCATATTTAATCATCAGTCCCTTGTAGTTACATTTTTAGGAAAATTCCTTTTTCCTATCTTCAAAACAAACTTTTTTAGTAATTTGCTTATTATAAAGTTCAACTATATTCACAAAATTCTCAAGGAGTTCCCCTGAAGCAGTTTTGTACGAAATATGTTGTCATGTCGGGCAGCATCTTCCTTCATCTAAATAGGAAATATTGGATTTCTTTATATTGGGGAATACCTTGAGAATTTTGTGAATATAGTTGAACTTTATAATAAGAAAATTACTAAAAAAATTTGTTTTGAAGATAAGAAGAGAAATTTTCCTAAAAAAAAAAAAGAGGGACCTATTATTAAATACGACCCTTAAATGGAGAAAAAATATAGTAACTGCGAAGTGTTATGAAGGTCCATTATCTATTCAGTGCGTTGAGCGGATAAGTTATAATTAGAGTTATGCATAAAAGTCAATTTCAAAAGACACACAACTAGTAAAATAACTGAAAAATCTGGACTGTGATAAACAGTGGCCATAAAGAGCTTTTACAACATGACCAAAGGAATGTTATAATCCTTTCTCTCTCTCAATTACAGACTGTGATGAAAAGAAATACAAAACTTTCTATAGGTTTACTGCATTGCTAAATTGTTCACTTGCCCGACATCAAGGGCTTCCCTGTGAAAGATATGCTTGAGCTAGAGTCATATCACCTCTATGCTTCCTCTATGCTTCCTCAATCAAAATCCTTACCGATAACCCAGCACATTGTTCTCCTGCTATGGACCAATGGCACATCTCAAATCCTGAAGAGACAGCACTAAGCAATTAATCACCCTTGATTTTTGCAAGGTAACAATCAGAAAGACCTGGTTAATATAATCCACAAAAGTATTTGTCATCAGTACATTCTGATCTCAGGTGCATACATTTTACTATCAAAGCTACTGTATACAAGAAGCTGCTTTCATCCACCACCTTTGAATTTTCCTGCAGAAATAAGCAAGAGAAGCTGCTAAACTAATTTAGATTTTTTTTTTGGCAAGGAGACTGCAAATGAAGCTCTTTTCATTCAGACATCAGAGGTCAAGGGTAGCCGGATCACTCACAGTACACTCATGCATCACAAAATTTAGCAATTCGGTAACCTGCTTTTCTTGCAGATTTCACAACGAAACAGCACACAGCTCCCATATACTCCACTTTTCGGAAGATATGCCTTATTGAACCCAGATGATAGGTTATCTCATTTGTTCATATTTATACGCGGATATGTTTTATTCATGACCATCTTGTGAAAGAAGCAGCATAATCACACACAGGTGAAGAAAAAAGGAGGTTACTAACCTAACTCCACTTACAACGCGATCTTGGCAGGGCTAACTCCCATCCCTTCTCATCCTAGGACCACAACACCGTGGGTTAGGAGTTAGAAGACTAGCACTGAATAGAACTCTCACGGTATATGGGCATTCGGCGATCAGCATGATGTACCTATTATTCTCGTACCTTGCTGAAACCATGATACAGTTTGTTATATTACTTTGGTAACATGTAAAATTATCATAACCAATAAAATAATGTGAATCCACTCAAAACAAAAATAGAGAGCTTCCGGGCCATCGACCCTAAAGGTGGCTTGCATGAGTGTTAGCTAGGTGTTACAATTTGCACAGTGGGATCATGGCAACCACAACAGAAAAGAAAAAAAAAAACACCTTACAAAATGTACTCATGTTACTGTGCAGATAACGGTGTCTACAAAGGCCGGCTCAATCTCTCCCTCGGCTCTTTAACAACAATAGGCGAAGGCAGCACAATTCCTGAATCTGAAAGAAAACTGTTGAAGGAAGCCGAAATCCAAAAGATAATTCCGAGCCCTAAATCACAACCACACTTTGGATCAATCACAGGGGGGGGGGGGGGGAACCTTTAACAGACAAAGTGCATTCCGTCCGCCAGATCCCCTATTGTTTGAAGCACCCGCTCAGGTGACCATAAAGTCGGCCCTGGCATCACCTTCTCGTCTTTCCTTGACGTGGAAGCGGCGCAGAACCAGCCCCCCCGGCTAAGGACAAGTCAGGCAGCGGGGCAACCGCTTCCTCCAGCCCCCCGACCGTTCCCAAACTGCTGCTATCTGGTACCTCCTATCCTTCCGACAGCGCGGAAAGGAGACGGAATTCAGCCGCGCTGGCTCCCCACCATTTCAACAGCGCCCACGGAAAAAGAGCGAGAGGTAACGGATCCCTCCTACACCCTGGTCCCGCTATTTTCTTTTTTTAATCAAAAAATCAGAGACATCTCTGCTGTGCAGCACTTTAAAAAGTAGAGGCACCTTCAAGCGATTCTATACTCCCCACCCTTCCCCTCCCCCTATGAGCGCAGAGAGAGAGAGAGAGATGGGGGAGGGGGAGGGGGGGTCAGCCTCAGAGACACTGGCGCAGGGTAGGCGAGGACTCCCGGCGAGGAGGGGAGGGGGGGGACTTACTTGAATCTGCCCTGGCAGTGCTGGCACTGGTCTCCCACCCAGCCCTGCTCGCAGACGCAGCTGGAGTTGACGCAGCGGCCCGAGAAGCAGGGGCTTTTCTCGCAGGGCTTGGACTGGGACGCCCGGGCGCAGAACACCAGGTAGAGGATGCCATAGAAGAGCAGCCGGCTGTTAGCATCCACCAGAGCGGCCGCGGGCCACGGTCTCCCGCCACCGAAAGGAAAAAGGAGAGCAGGGAAAAGTCCTCGTCTCCCAAGTTTCATTCTCAAAAAACCCAGCAGCGATGCCAGTGAGGCGGGTTTTCCCGCCAAATCGAGCTGCCTTTTATGTTTCTGGGCTTTTTTTTTGTTTTAATTCCGTAGCGGGGGGGGGGGGGGGGTTTCACCGCGTTGTCGCTGAATAGAAGCCGCTATTCCTTTTCCTCCGGGCTTCCACATTCAGCTCCGGCCGACACTGTGGAAAGGAAAGGGGGGGGGAGGAGGAGGAGGCAATGGTGCTCCGCGCATGCGCACCAACGCAGAAACGTCACAGGCTGCCTGCCGGCAAGAAGCTCCTGGAATCTAACGGACACTTTGGGTCTCGCGGTGAGTAAAGATGCTGCACATGCGCTGTACGGCCTCCGCTGCGCCCTCCGATTTCGGGGTGTGCCGTGTCGTTCCCTTGCCTGGCTGTGTGGCAAGGCACGCAAGGTTTGTGTTTGGAAGCAACGCTGGGCTGCTGTAAAATCATCTGAGTGGTAAGAAACGTTTAATCGCCTGGATTGCAGATAGCAGTACTTTCTTTCATGACTACACTGTGCTATGCCTATGCTGGGAATCGCTGTTGGAGAGGGAAGGGGGCGTTGTGGGGGCAGCTGAGTCTGGTTGGGGTTGGTGAAGGACTGTGAGAGCCGCTCTGAGCGATGTGGTCGGGGGGGGGGGGGACGACCCGGTGCTTCTGCTCGCGATGACCGAGGGAGCACAAGCTCTGTAATTGATGGGCTGC
This sequence comes from Rhinatrema bivittatum, assembly GCF_901001135.1. Taxonomy (NCBI): domain Eukaryota; kingdom Metazoa; phylum Chordata; class Amphibia; order Gymnophiona; family Rhinatrematidae; genus Rhinatrema; species Rhinatrema bivittatum. The sequence goes on along the minus strand of NC_042621.1, from coordinate 297,598,107 downwards.
TGGCCCGCGGTTGCCATGACAACATGAAGCCCGAGTATGGCACGAGGGCGTTGGAGGCCAGGAGCACCGACGCATACGTGCAATGCTTTACTCCTCAACAGCCCTTACCCCCTTCAAATGAGATACAGATGCTAGTGCTGAATTGCCCCAGCTAGTATTTCCTCATTTAAGCACTAAATCTCGCTTGATAAAATCACTGAATTTAGGCACTGTCTGTGAAGCTGATTTTCCTTATTGAGACCGCCTTAAAGTGAAAAGGTGCATGCTGGAATTCAATAATATTTTAGAATTACAAAATATCTGTAGGTCTCCTGTTTTGGAGCAGTGTTCAGACAGAATAATGGTACTGAAGTATGTAGAGACTGCTTTGTGCCTAAAATGCTATCTGCTGAAAGATTATTAATCACTGATTCGAAGTGAATTGCTTGGTCATATAGGATGCTTTGTGACAGAAAAGCTAAGATCAGCACTTAAAACACAATATGGGAGTTCAAATCAAAATTATCATTCTTAGTTTAGATCATGGTTTCACGAGTTCTTAATTACATACAGGCAGATGCAGAATGGTGCCGCGCGTTTTAGATGCGCTTTTATTACCCCTTATACTGTAAGGGGTGGTAATAGCGCATTCAAAATGCGCGGCCAACCACCCCGAAACTTATAGTGCTCATCACATGAGAAGCCTATTAGTTATTTCCCCAAAATACTGAAATAGCTATATTAAGTCAGAGGCCCCAAAAATTAAAAAAAAAAAAAGTTCTTTAAAAAAAATTCTGCCCACCGGTCACGGGTTTCAAAACGGACGCTCAGTTTTGCTGGCTTCCATTTTCCGAACCCATGGCTGTCAATGAGTTCGAAAACCAACGCCAGTAAAATTAAGCGTTGGTTGTCAGACCCGCTGACAGCCGCCACTTCCACTAATAAGGAGGCGCTAGTGTTCCTAGTGCCTCCTTATTAGTGCAGGCCCTAATTTAAATACAGAATCACGCGCCCAGGAGAGGTGCCTGGGCGTGCGTCGGGAAAGCGGACGTTCAACACGGAGTGCTGGCTCTCTCACGGGTTTTTTTGGATCTGCCTGAGAGATTTGACCTAAGCTCTGCAGTAATGTGATTGCCATATCAGTCTGCTTGAATACATCTAAAAGGGTCAATAAACAATTTGTTGGAGACAACATTTTTATTAGACTAACTTAAAGGTAGTTATAGTTGTATTAAGTTAATCCAATAAAAAGGTATCACCTACAGCTTGTTTGCTGACCCTTATTTCTTCTTAAACTGCACAGAATATATCTCCTCAACACAGACAGGTCACTGTCCTGTTTGTGTTACATACTATATACAGGAACAAATCAAAGCAACTGATCATATCAATCCTAGTTTACATCAACTTCACTGGCTACCAGTAGAAAACAGGATACAAAATATATGGAACTCTGTGCATTGTCTTCAAATGCTTAAACAGGCCTCTGAATACATCTCTCAAATTCTCTTCCCTTACACCCCCTCAAAGGAATTCTGATTCGTGAAATTGCACTCCTTTCCTATACTGACTGCCACCAGATTGTCCTGCATAAGATTCCATGCTTTCAACTGCTACGCAGCAAAAATTTGAAACAAATTACCATTAACTCTGCACCTGCATGCTGCCTTAGGTTTAGGGAAAAAAACAAAGGAATAGCTTTTCACCAAACCTTCTCCTGAGACCCACTTCTTCCAACCTAATTTCCTGAACTCATAGAGACTGTGTTTCATGCAACAGAGATGCAATGGAGTCTTAAAACTATACACAAATGGGTTTTCCGTGCTGGATCCCAATGCAACTCTAATTCTACATTCCGATTGATTGTAAGATGTTCAGATGCCTCTGTTTTAAATTTATTGTAATCCACCTTGAGACCAACTTTAGGAAGAGGCAGAATGTCAAATGGCCATAAATAATACATTTACATATTACCTTCTCATTATTATAAGGTTTCCATACATGGTGGCAAGTTAGCTATGCCTATAGTTGGTGGCATCACTAAATTGTTCTGATAGTTGAAAATTTGATATTATCTCAGAATTATTTACTCTATGAAGATGTCTACCAGATGCAAACTTCACACAAATCCTAAAGTTATTGCAATATTTCTTATGACCTTTTGCCTATAATCTACTCTACCATTAACACAGCAAAATTGTTGTGCACATAAACCATGCTTTTTCGTCAATACGCAGGCTGCGCCGAACCAACTCGTCGCTCCACGCTAGTAGAGCTTTGAGCTCTAATGAGCGTGTATGAGAGTTGCCTCGTGAGTCTCTTCAGTCATTTTTTATCCGAGCAGAACATGGACGTGAATTGTCTCTTTATAGTTTTCAGGAAAAAAAATACTTATAACCTTAATTTGATGTTTTCACTTAGGTTTTCTTCCTATTAGGTTAGCTTGCTGCATTTTCCGTGCCACAAAAAAAACCCAGCATACTGGGGAAACATAGCCTTCTCTTCAACCATGCCCAGTCAGAAGAAGAAAGCAACTACAGTGAGTGGTTTCAAAAGTTGTGTCTGTGGGAAGATTATGTCCCCTACTGACAACCATGAATTGTGATATTTATGCTTCAGCCTGGAACATGACCAGAAGAACTGCAATGGCTGTGGACAGATGACCTCGCACTCATGGAGGTCCAGGGTGCTTTGCATCAAGGAATTGTGTAAATCTTTCCGGAGTTGCTGTAGATCCTCATCTGCCTTGCCAGGAAAGGAGTTGAGCAGAAGCTCCTCAAAAATTCCCCCATCTGCACAGGCCGAAGCCATGGAGGTCAAGTTTTACCAGCCGACCTATGTTGAAGATAAAGTGGCATCAATCACTGGAGCATCACAGCCTGCATCAAAGAAATATAGACATTCTAGGCGTAGTGTATAGGGACAATCGACATGGCCATCATCAATGCCATTGGCACCAAAGGCTTGTGCTATGCACAGTACACCGACTTGCCCAACACAACTTCCACCGATACCAACATCAAATCGAAACATTTGATGCATGAAATTCCAAGCCACGAGGCGCCAATGCACTTGACGTCCAATGTTCTGATGCACTGCAAGCCTGCAGCCTCCATACATGATCCTGCAATGCACAGTGCAAGGACCAATGGTGCAGCTATGGATTCCTCAACGTTTGTCTCTAAAGACCCACTGAAACATACCAAAGCATCCAAAGTGTCCACTCACTCTATCCTATCAAAATTAACACTTCCACCTCAGACTTCGGTTATCAAGCTGCTTTGCCAACACAGCTTTATACAGTCCATCCTAGATCTGCGAGAGAAAGGGGTCAGGTTATTCCTGCTGCCACCAATGAGCAGGACACTCACTGACTAGACTAGTAGCAGAAGGAATTTGCCTGGAAACTGCAGAATCTCTATAGTATCACTTGTTTCTAACAGGCCTTCCGTCCTCATGCAGGAGTCTATCTTGGTCTTGGAAAAGGATGTCCCAGAGCATATGCCAGACCACAAGAACACATGTCTTTTGTCCAAATTGCAGACTTGGTGACAAGTTTCTTTTCCTCTCTGACCAAGGAGCTGGAAGGAACATTCCAGCCTCTCCTTTCTATTATTGCTACAGCAATTCTGCACATCAGAGTCTTTATATCACCTACAGGAGTGAACTCATTATTGTAACCCTTGCTTGGGGGTGGTTCTTCATTCATTGCAGTGGATACTACCAGATCAGAGGTTTTAGACCAGGTTGCTCCTCCGAGTCATCTCAAAGCCCCTTCCAGTTCATCACTAGAGTCCTGGGTAAGAGACCAAATACAGTGGATCTTGACTTTTCTAGGTTTGTGGAAAAGATGGCTTCTGCCCTGGGCATCCATGTCTACAAAGACCCCCGCTCCAAGCTCCTTGGGCTTCTTCAAATACTGGACAATCCAGCTGGAATTTAATTTAATTTAAAAACTTTTCTATTCTGTCGTTAAGTTAGATAACCATCACAACGGTTTACAGAAGGGCACAATAATGAAAAATATGGGTGGTATAGATTACAAATTAGTCATGTACCATCATAGAACGGTAACAATTTATAATAATAAACTAAGTATGTACATTAAGCCTGTTTGTTAGGAACATATTAGGCAGTTTAATTTTAACATTACTATGCATTTGTAGGTTAAAAAATAACAGCTTCTAGCTTGGTGCGTCTTTATCCATCATCTGTTTTTCTCCTTCTCTTGATCTTTATAAAAAGCTTGTTTAAAAAGCCAGGTTTTCAGATTGGTTTTGAAAATTTTCAAATTTCTCTGCAGTCTTATTTCTAGTGGCATGGTGTTCCATAGTACGGGACCAACAGCCCTTTCAATTCACAATATATTTGATGTTTTATAGATGAGAATGTGGGGATACTCCAAATTCGGTCATTACTACAGCTAGAAAGGTGGACCTCAAATTCATAGTCTAACAGTCACTGGGCTTTGTCCAACTGCCTCGCTAGGCCGTAGTAGTTGAATCTGCTGTGTGGAAGACGTGAATTCACTCAAATGTTCCTCCTAGAAAAGATCACAAACTTCTAGGTTACTGACAAGAAAATTGCTATATGTTTGTATTATTTACCAATTCTATATGGTGCAGTACATATATGACTGCATTAAAAAGTTGAAACCTGGATGCTGAAAAGGCATTTGACCATATATGACCATATTACACTGGTCTTTTCTTTTTGCTGTACTGGGGAAGTATAGGATTGACTTATGGTTTGTGAACTGGGTGAGAGTACTGTATGCGCATCCACTGGCTCACGTTTTGACCAATGGGGAATTGTCTGACCCATTCCCAATTGCGCAGGCTACTGGGCAGGGGTATCTCTTTGACTTAGCTATAGAGGCTGTGGCATATTCCATTCATCATGATGAGTGGCTAGTGAGGTACAAATTTGGGGGCAGAACTCATAAGATATCTCTGTACACGGATGGTGTAGTTTTATTTTTCACGGATCTTAAAACAATACCAAGGCTGCTGAATATGGCAGAGAATTGGGTTATAAAATTAACCATCAAAAGTCAAATATTTTTGTTGAACCCCAGGGGGTGGGGGCGTGGGGGGAGGGTTCAGTGGCCTTCTTGCCCTTTTAGCAAGGAGGCCACTTTCAGCAGGTATCAGAAGGGTTTAAATATCTCTCTCGCGCAATTGTGAAAATCTATATATAAAATGAATTATACCCCAGTGGTAGTCCAGATTACAAAAGGATTTAATAGAGTAGCAGGATACTTTGCTTTCATGGATGGGGAGATTAGGGGTTTTAAAAATGAACTTGCTTTCGAGATTAATCTACTTATTTCAGCATGTCCCCTGTATCCTTCCTACCGGGTTTTTTTGCATTGTTGGAGAGCAATATTTCCAAGTTTATCTGGAAGGGTAGGGCCCCTAGGATAGGACTGGCTACTCTGTGCTGATCCAAGAAGGAAGGTGGGATGTCACTCCCTAATTTGCAGGAATACTCTTGGGCTGCACGATCCAGGATCCAGTGATAGCATGCTGTCCTTGGAGAATGGGTTGGATCTGGAAACATTACTCTTCTTACCTAAAACCCATGTTCAGGTCCAGAGGGTGGCCAGATCTAACCTGGTGATTGCACACATGCTGAAAGTGTGGAAGGAAGTTTGTAAATGTTTGTGGATCCCTGGAAGGAGTACTATTGCCAGTATCACCGCTTAGTTACAAACAAAGTCTCTCTGTTCACGCTTTTAGTAACAACATGAAGGAGTGGTGGGACTTAGGGCATAGGAATATGGGGCAATTATGGAATGAAGAGGGGTGGGTGTTTTTAGAGCTGTTAGCACAGAACTATGGTATAAGCCTGAATTCTTGAGTGCTGAATGATCAGGTAAAAGGGTATTATTCAAACTATCGGGCCGATACAGTAAAGCGCGGCCGTGGTTACCCGGTTTTTAACCCATTTTGGACGCGTAAGGCGTACCCGCAATTCAGTATCGGCTTTTACGCATCTTTACTGCTTGCCGAAAAGGATGCGTATCCCTTTCTGCCCGCCGCATGTATATGACATGTTAATGATCAGATTAGCTATTCCCTCCGATACAGTAATGTGCGCCCAAATTATCGCCCTGTTAACCCGCTTATTTACCACGTCTTTAACCTGAATATTTACCGCCTACCCTGTCCCTGGCGTTAGTGTGGTGTTCGGTCAGCTTTGTACCGGACAGCGCCATGGACAACATGTATATACTGGCTCTGGCGATATTTTTCATTCGGTTGAGAAGCAGAATGAGAAATGCTCGATTGAGAAATGCTCGAAATGCTTGGCAGATTGGAGAGGCGAACAGGGGAGCCCAGCAGCAAGGGGAACCCATCCGACCAGAGAACTCAACAGCAAGACCGGAGAACCCAGCAGCAAGACCGGAGGAAGTATGTGTTCTGTTTCGGTTCAACTGTACCATCTATCTCTGGGCGTCTCTGAGGCTCCAGACATGGACGCCTCTACGGACACCGGAGAGATAGGCATCCGCTAGGCGTCCTGAGGCTCCGGTGTCCAGCGGAGACATGGACGCCCTATACGGACGCCTATACGGAGCCTTCCTCCTGCGGTCACGGCTTGGACATCCAAGGTCGCGGCTCGGACGTCCAAGGTCGCGGTGTCCGTTCATGGACCTTCCCGCCTGTATCCGGGCGTCCATGATCAAAGGCACCGCTGCCTTGAGTACCCGGCCGGACGTCCAAGGTCGCGGCTTGGACATCCAGCCAGGCGCTCAAGGCAGTGGGGTCTGTAGAAAAGAACCATCCACTTACCTGGTGGAATGACATTTCAAATGACAGGTACCAGCGCACCCTGGATACTGAATAGGCGCTGCATACCGCTCTATACAGTAAAATGGATTGCGAATGCCTACCGCTTCATTGACGCGCTTTGGACGCCACTTGGATTTGCGTCTAATTTGAATACTGAATCGAGCGATATGTGAACCAAAATATGCGCGCAGCAAACGAGCAGGCGCACGACACTGCCGCACTGTTTCTTACGAGTCCTTACTGTATCGGCCCATATGGAAGGTAATGGCTGACTCAGGAAGTTACCTCTGCTTTTGAAAATGCACTTATGGAAGTGACATCACTTCCCATGCCGGCTGCTTTCTAGCGGTGCTCTCTGCCCCCGGAGCGTTTTCGGTCAAAAAAACAGCTAAACCCACACAAATTGCAGCGTTTCTTCTTGTCTCCGACAGCGGACAGTAGCAGGAACATGGCAACCAAAAAAAAGTCGGTGGATTTTAAAAAATTTTCGTACATCAAAGGAGGAGATGCCCCGGACCCTCCAGACAACAAAATGGCGGCTGCTGCCATTTTGGGTCGGAGGATCGGAGACTGAAGGGGCTGATCCGGGCTTGCTGGAAGCTGAACGGCCTCTACGCACTAAGATGCGTTCATGGTTTATGGAACTAAGGCGAGATATCAAAGCTTTTAAAACCGAGATTGCAGAGACTTTACAAGAAATGAGGGAGGACCACGCGGCCTTGGGACGCAGGCTTGATGAGGCAGACATCAGACTTGATGAACACGAGGAGCGATGGCAGCAACAACAACTGGAGGTCACAGCTCTACAATCAGCACAGGCAGAAATGGCGGACAAACTTGAAGACCTAGAGAATAGGTCCAGACGCTGTAATCTACGTTTTAAGGGCATCCCTGAAAAAGAGGAATATCTGGACTGCGCATCCACCATTCAGAAGATCTGCCACCTGATTCTTGGGGATATGGAGGCTGACAAAGGGGGCACTCCACCCGAACTGCGGATAGAGCATGCGCACAGGTCACTGGGGCCCAGGATTGGCAACTGGCTACGGGATATCATGGTATGCTTTCATTCCTTCGCATACAAAGAAAAAATTGCCGCTGCAGCCCGGCAACGGCGAGTTTGGACCTGGGAAGGGAATGAGATTGCCATCTATGCAGACTTAGCATCCAGCACCTTACGCAAGAGAATAACTTTTAGACCAATCACCTCTGCGCTCGCTTCTGCATCCATACGCTACAGATGGCTCTTCCCTTTCAGCTTATGGTTCCAGGTGGATGGGAAATCCTATAAGGTTCGAAGTCTGGATGCAGCGGTACAGGCCCTGAAAGAAGAGGGAATAGCGGTGGAATTGCCTGTGCAGAAGGAAGCAGCTCCCTCAAGTTCTAAAATAGCTCACCGCAATGGCAACGTGTCAACAAAGGAGGACGCAGACTTCGCAGGAATGCCAGTGATACTGTGGCGGCTGAAGCCCTTACCTGATCTGATTAGCCAGTCTGGCTGGCCTGTTTCTCACTAACTGGCTTATAGCTGGCTACTTGCCATGCTCTCACATAACTTGGACTGACTGGTTATACAGCAGAGTGGGTAATTTCAGTTTCAGTTGAGCATGAAAATTACAAGAGTATTAGCAGGTGTTCCGGGGTGGGAGGAATCCGCCTCCCGGCATGATTTCTTCCTCCAGATTTCTTCCAGGAAAGAGGGAATCCTTCCTGGGTACATTGGGGGAGGGGGGGAAGGGTATATTGCTTCACATTGGGCGGTCTTTTATACTTTAGGGGGGTTCTTTGGTGGTCAGTTTTGCATTGGGTTCTAATAATCCTGGGGAACTCCAGGGTCTATCACTTGGTGTTACAGGGTATGTGTTTTTTACCTTGGCAGTTGCCACTCTGGCCCCTCAGACCAGAGGCGATGGGATATGGGAATGGGCAGGGAGATGTGGCCGGACAGTAACGATATGTCCACAATTAAATTTATTTCCCTTAATGTTAATGGTTTAAACTCTGGAAGGAAAAGGAGGCTTTTATATCAGGAAATGGAGCGTTTATCTGCTGATGTGATTTACTTACAAGAAACTCGCCTCCGCAAGCGATATGAAGGCCTACTACGTTCCAATAAGTACCCAAACCAATTCTGGGAGGCGGCAACAAAAGAATCTAAGTACTCGGGAGTGGTTATTTTAATACACAAAGATGTCCATTTTGAAGTACGGGACGTATTCCCTGACCCACAGGGCAGATATCTTCTCCTCAATGTGATTTTGGCCGGGGAGTCCTATACACTTTGCTCAGTGTATGGTCCTACTTCTCAGAAGGAAGCTTTTTTTACCAAGCTCCATAAGGTTTTAGCAGACAATGCGGAGGGAAGTGTCATCCTTGGTGGGGACTTTAACCTGACGCTTAACCCTAGATTGGATAATTCTTCAGGGACTAATTCTGATTCTGCCCTTGCCCGGAAGGCTCTCAAACAGATTCTCACACTTACAGCGGGGGTGGATACTTGGCGCTCTCGCTTTTCCACCTCTCATAGCTATACTTATTTCTCGCCCCCTCACAATAGTTACTCTCATTTAGATATGTTTCTGCTTGATAAGCCCAAACTTAATGCAGTTCGTGCGGTAGATATTGAGCCTATAGTTTGGTCTGATCATGCTCCCATTTGGTTTCAAATATTCATAAGCCAGTATGATTCAGGTCAGCGCTTTTGGCGTCTGAATGACTCCCTGTTGGAGGACAGTACCTTTCAGAAGCAGCTGGCTACGGAAATTCAGGAATACATCCACAATAATGACACAGGAGAAGTTTGTGCAGGGGCTCTGTGGGAGTGTCTGAAATGTGTCTTACGGGGCTCCTTCATTGCCCGGGCGTCTCATGTTAAGTGGCAGCGAGAGAAGGAGCGCCAGACTTTGCTGATGGCCCTATCTAAGTTGGAACAGGCCCACATGCGGGATGCGGCTCGCTCTCAATTGCGGGGTTCTGTTCAGGAGATTAGGGATAAGATCATGGCTCTGGACTCAGCCCGGATAGCCCATCATATGGAACTGGCCCAGCAACAGTTTTTTGAGGGCGGGAATAAAGCCGGACACTATTTAGCCCACGCTCTTAAACAGAGACCGGCACAGGCTAATATCTCCAAAATTAAAGATAATTCTGGGAGGATCCTTACTGATAACACCTCAGTTAGGCAACGTTTTCATCAGTTTTACTCGTCACTTTACAGTGGGGATTTGGGCATACAGGCAGATTCGATCGGGGCTTACCTGTCTCAGATTCCTCTCCCTACTTTGACCGCTGCCCAGAGGCAATTTTTAGATAGGGACATTACGGCCATAGAACTCCAGGAAGCTATTAACTCACTCAAACCAGGAAAATCCCCGGGCCTCGATGGGTACACTCCAAGGTTTTATAAACAATTTGCTACGGCTCTAACGCCCCTTCTATTGATGTTTTTTAACTCTCTCAGGACGGGGACCACTTTATCTGCACAGGCTAATATGTTGTTTGTGTTTATTAGCCAGTTAAGCCACCTGATCCAAGCAATGGTTGTTTTCTTACATGCTGTGGAGTCCAGGTATGGATCCACTCCGAGATTATCTGCATAGATGGAACAACTAAAGCCCATCTCTAATGGATGTGTTTAAAAAATATATTTAAAATATTATGCATGGCTCTTTAAAAGAAAACCAGAGGAGAACAATTTCTGCTCTGCCTTTGATGGATATCTCTTTTAACAGCTTTTTTTTAGAAAAATCAGAGGATGAAGAGATTGCTCCCTCTTCATTAATTATGAATCTGCTTTTGGACTCGGAGACTATTTTATGAAACATTTTCCTAGGAAAAATGTGTTGTATTTCAATTTAAGTCTCTGTTTCCTGATTTGGCCAAGTCCATGCAACAGAAGAAGAGGTTCTTATTGATTAAGTAAGGGGTTTTGCTACTGGGGCTTGGGGGTATTTTGGTTCAATTTTCTGGGTAAGTGTATAGTTAAATTTGCTGGAGTCAAATATGTATTTTATGATCTGTCTCATCATGCTCAATGTATTAGTGAAAGACAAGGTACAATCCAGAGTCGTCCTTGCCGACAGCTGCTATCAATCTGTAATCTATCTCTCCAATCTCGCCAATTTAGGAAAATGGAGTCTGCAACTATGTCCAGTGCTTATTCCTTTTTTTCTTATTTGCTAGGAGATATTTTCTTTTGGATTTAACTTGCATTCTCCCCTGCTTGTGGACTGAGTTTATGCAACATTTTGATAATTGATGATGGTTTCTATGCAAGCAATGCCTTGACTTGTGAAATTTTAAATTTTCATAAACAAAAAGTTAAAGGAAAAAAAGAAACAACTAAAGACTAGGCCGTGGATAAGAGTTGCTAACCAAAGTATCTGCATGCAAATTAGCTCCTTAAAATGGCCATATTCTGTTGGATTTCTAGGGGACAGGAAAATACATGTATTTTCAATTCTGCATGTTATCTGTTTACTGTGTCTTAGTAAATACCTCGAAGTTAGTTGGATATCTTTGCTCCACCCCAGACCACCTCCTGGACCACCTCTGACTTTTCCAGCTAAGTTTAGAGCTGTCTAGCCGGATAAGTGTGGGGTAGGGAAACCAGTGCCATATTCAAAACCTGAAGTTTCTCCAATTAAGTCCAGAACTTGGCTGGACTAACTATTTAAATATAGATCTCTATAGGGGGTATAACTTGGAACCTCAAAGATCTGAGGCACAGGCCCATAGGTGGCTTGGACAACTTTTCAATGAAGAGTAACGGGCATCCCACCAAATTTGAGGACTAGGGTGGGAGAAATCTCCTTTTACATCTGTTAGAATGTTAAATTAACATAAATTTAATACCTATTTTCTTCTTTTCCTTTCTACAAAAGCATTGCTAAGTACTTAAGCCTCCCGAGATTTTGAGTGTAATTGAGTTCCTGCTGGCCTTATAATGTTTGTGTACTAACCACACTATAAGAGGCATGGGATACACCATCCTAGTTAACTCTTATTTCATCAGTAATGTACTGCCAATTTCAAATCAAGGGGCTCTCACAGGCTCTGTTCCACTTAGTGGAGTGCTCCTTTATTTTTCACAAAATTGTTTAATTTTGTACCACCTTTCTACAGATAACAAAATACACTGTAAATAGAATATAAATAACTTAATAGTGAAAATTGCATTCCAATTGTGGGATTCTAGAAACCTTTACTGGATCAGCTTAAGAATTACTTATAAATATTGTACAAAAGCTTTTGAACCCAAATAGATCCCTTCTTCAGATGTCAGAGCAGAGATATTCATATCTGAAGAAGGGACCTATATTGTCTCAATAGCTCATGTAAAATATTTTGGGATAATACTTACATAGATCCAATAAAAGCTATCACAGCCTGACAAGGATACAATTTACCCTAGAAGCCAAGTCTTCCATACTAAAACAGCACTAACTCCCAGGACTCAAACGGCAACAACCCTCCTCAGGAAAAATCAGCACTGCAAATATTACACCAGGCTGTAGAAGGCTAATACCCTTCCTATTAAAAACAGAACAAGCTGGACTGCTGTAGATCCCACACAGAAACTACACTCTACTCACCTCAATCACACATGCAGAATACAGACAAAGCTTCACCAAGTACAGCAGTGGTATTCATTTCCAGTCCTTGAGGGCTGTAAACCATTCAGGTTTTCAGATATCCCTAATGAATATGCAAAAGATAGATTTGCATGCATACTGCCTGAATTGCATGCAAATCTTTCTCATGCACATTCATTAGAGAGATCCTGAAAACCTGACCTGTTTGTGATCCTCAAAACCTAGAGGTGAATACAACTGAAATTTGGTGGATGGGCAGACTAGTTCGGCCATACAGTCTTTTTCTGCTGTCAAGTTTCTATATAAAAAAAAATAACTACAAATTAGAAATAGAAACATGCAAACAAAACCTAAATTCAAAATCCCCAGAAGGCAGACTGCAGTGCAATGATGGAAAAATTAAACACATCACCACGCCACACCACTACTGCCTTCTACACTCCAACTGTGCTCTCCAGATGCTGCCAATCTTAGCCCTGAATTAAGAGCAAAGAGGCTGCCTTCTCTCACCTCCAGAAGACATTCCTCTGATCCCACCTCTCCTGGCATCCCCATGATCTCTTCCCTCCCCATCCTGCCTGCCGTGCCCTTTTCTCTGCACAACAGCATGAACATTTTCAGCACTCCTGGAACATGTTCCCCCTCCTCCTGGCTCCCAGGCAGCAGTCCCTTCCTCTCCTTACCGGTGGCAGCTCTCTCTTTTGGACGGGCTAGTCCAGTGGGAATGACAATAGTGGCGGGAGCCAGGAGTGGAAAGAGGCAGTGCTCTCTCCTCACCTGCTGGTGACAAATGGAGGCAGAGGAGGCAGCAGTTCCAGGCAGACTAAGCTGCTGCACCTGCCTCTCCTGTATTTTTTGTCTGCATCTGTGGTTGAGGCGGGACTAGGAGTTGTGAGACAGTGCCCTGCTGCCTGCAGGAGGCTAAGTTGGGGACAGAAATTAAAATTTAAGGGTGGCTGATAATCAGGACACAGGCTCCATGTGCCCTGTGCTAATGGTGCCCTTGGACCTCCATATTTATAGAACAGACCAAATAATAATACATGATTAAGCATTTTGCTTTTGTTAGTGTTTAATATTCTAATTTTTTTTTCTGATTGTGACAACATAGTAAATGATGGCAGAAAAAGACTCATCTAGCCCAGCGGTTCCTAACAGGTGTGTCAGGACACACTAGTGTGTCGCGAAGTCCCAGGAGGTGCATTATACCGAGCCAGCAGAAGACTGATCTATCCTCATCAGTCTGGCCAGGAGTATGACAGGAAACTGCTCTTGCTTCCTTCTCCTCTTCCTGGCCAGTGGGAGGTTGTTCCCTCCTCCTTCACCCAGATCAGAGCGCGATATCATCAATTCCTGTTCATATGGGCCCGGCAGGACAACAACTTTATCTTCCTCTGCCTGGCCTAGCAGTAAGGAGCATAAGGGAGAAAGGTGCATGCTCTGTAGATCCGCTGCTGACTTCCGCTCCTGCTGCTGCCTCGCCTTCTTCCTATCCCCAATGCTTCTTGTCCTAATCTGCTGCTGTTAAAGAGGGAAGGAGACTCTGGATTGGACTGACGTCTTTTCTGCTGGCTGGGAGCCAGGAGGAGGGGGAAATGTACTGGGCAGGAAGGCATGGAAAGATAGGAATTAAAGAGTCTGCTGAGCAGGAAGGCATGGGGGAGATAGGGAGTCAGGTGTGGGGAGAAAGGAGGTTGGGGTTGCTAGATGGGGAGAAGAGGAAGAGGTTGGGGGCTGCTGGGCATGGAAGAGAGATGAAAGTGGAGAGATGGAGGTGTAGGGCAGCTGGGTTGGGGGAGTGGGGGATGCTGAGCAGGAAGGGGTAGGAAAGAGGCAGTCAGAGGTATTCTGGGTAGGGAAGGGCAGAAATAGTTGATGGGAGAGAAGGAGCATGGGGAAGAGGATGTAGGCTGGGGATGTTGGGAATGTTGCACAGGGATATGAGCATGTGAAGGGATGTCTGAGTATTTGGGAGAAGTGAGGGGTGAAGGGTGATGGGGACATGGAGGGGAGTGACTGGGTACAAGGACCATAATATGTCAGTTTTAAGAGAATACATTTCTTTTCTCTTTGACCTTTGCTTAGTGTAGGAGGAAATGTATTTTTGTTTCTAGCTTGGTCTTGGGGTTTCCATTCCAGGTTGTTTCCCCATTTGTAATTTGTGGTCTTTTATTCTATATTTGGTGAAGGCAGGTCTGTCTGATGTGTGTGTGTGTGTTTTCTCAGTAATATATCACCCTGGTGGTGAACTGCTGCTTTTTCACGGGTAGGGCTATTGCTGTTTCATTTTTTGGAGTTAGCGCTGCTGAGGTAAGGCAGGTTTGATAGACATGTACAGAGTTCGATTGGTTTGCATTATTTTACAATGCACCTGGTAGTAGAGCGAGTTTGCGATGCTGTTATTAGGATGATGAGTTATACAGGGAAATGGCTTAGTTCTGCTCTGCACCCATTGTTAGGAAATGGGGGACTCCTGTGGATGCACAGCATATGCTTATATTAAGTCCCATGATGGTCATGTATTCAATATGTCATGCATGTGAGCATCATCTCTGAGGTGTGTCCTGATAGAAAAAAGGTTGAGAACCACTGATCTAGTCTGCCCAGCAGTGGTTCTTTGCATATTTTCCCAAAGCAGATCAAATTCCCACATGGACCCCAATTCCACTGTGTCTCTTTAGGGTTGCAGCTGCCACTTCTACTTATTTTTTCACTACTTAATGCATGCAGAAAAGGGGAGCCTATTTCAATGGAAAGGAGGCTTTAAAACAAGGGGTCATGGGATGAGGGTGAAAGGGGGTAGAGTTGGGAGTAATGTTAGGAAATATTTCTTTACAGAGAGGGTGGTGGATGCATGGAGCGGCCTCCCAGTAGAAATGGTAGAGACAAAAACAGTATCTGATTTCAAGAAAGCATGGGATAAATACAGGGGATCTCCAAGGAAGTGATAGGAATGATAAAGCTAGATTAATTGGGCAGATGGGCAGACTAGATCAGCCATATGATCTTTTTCTGCTGTCATAAGAACTTAAGAACATAAGAAATTGCCATGCTGGGTCAGACCAAGGGTCCATCAAGCCCAGCATCCTGTTTCCAACAGAGGCCAATCCAGGCCACAAGAACCTGGCAATTACCCAAACACCTAGAAGATCCCATGCTACTGATGCAATTAATAGCAGTAGCTATTCCCTAAGTAAACTTGATTAATAGCGTGAATCGTATTTCTGACGATTGAAAATATCGAACGATATTTTCAAAGTCGTCAGAAATCAGGGGCTCCCCGAATCCGATAGGAAAACCCCACGAAATTGTTCGTGGGGTTCTCTTATCGTTTTGGGGGAGGGCGGGAAAAACGGTACACAAAAACAACCCC
Organism: Rhinatrema bivittatum; assembly: GCF_901001135.1. Taxonomy (NCBI): domain Eukaryota; kingdom Metazoa; phylum Chordata; class Amphibia; order Gymnophiona; family Rhinatrematidae; genus Rhinatrema; species Rhinatrema bivittatum. The sequence goes on along the minus strand of NC_042621.1, from coordinate 297,582,364 downwards.
TAAACCCACCCCGACCCTTTAAAATAGCTCCCTTAGCTTCCCCCACTCTCCCGACCCCCCCCCCCCCCCCCAAAACCTTTTGAAATTACCTGGTGGTCCAGTGGGGGTCCCGGGAGCGATCTCCCGCTCTTGGGCCATCGGCTGCCACTAATAAAAATGGTGCCGATGGCCCTTTGCCCTTACCATGTGACAGGGTATCCGTGCCATTGGCCTGCCCCTGTCACATGGTAGGAGTAATGGACGGCCGGCGCCATCTATAAAAATGGTGTGGGCCATCCAGTGCTCCTACCATGTGACAGGGGCCGGCCAATGGCACGGATACCCTGCCACATGGTAAGGGCAAAGGGCCATCGGCGCCATTTTTATTAGTGGCAGCCGATGACCCGAGAGCAGGAGATCTCTCCCGGGACCCCCCCTGGACCAACAGGTATTTTTAAAACTTTTTGGGGGGGCTCGGGAGGGTAGGGGAAGCTAAGGGAGTGTTTTAAAGGGTTGGGGTGGGTTTTTTGTTTATCGGCTCGGGTGCAGCCGATTAAAAAAAAAAAAAACCCAATCAGGCCGCACGAAAAAAAATTCACAATGTGAATCAGAACCGGTTCCGATTCACATCTCTGTTAATAGCCATTAATGGACTTCTCCTCCAAGAACTTATCCAAACCTTTTTTGAACCCAGTTACACTAACTGTACTAACCACATCCTCTGGCAACAAATTCCAGAGCTTTATTGTGCGTTGAGTGAAAAATAATTTTCTCCGATTAGTCTTAAATGTGCTACTTGCTAACTTCTTTTATTATTCGAAATTATAAATAACCGATTCACATCTACTCATTCAAGACCTGTCATGATCTTAAAGACCTCTATCATATCCCCAAAAAAACAAAAAAAAAATCAACAAAAACTTTATTGAGAATTCGATCAGACCCCGGTAGGCCACTACCAGACACATAGTGAATTCACTAATACATTTAAAGGAAGTTAGACACATTCCTACTCCCATAGCAACCTAAAACTTAACTAGGAACTGATCAAAATTGAGATGAAGGCAGCAGTCCAGCAGCAAGAGGGGGGCTTCCCAGTCTTTTGCATCAAATGTCACATGTATGATTTTTTACCCACCGGTGAGAAGTTGTACATGTGCATGCGATGCAAAGAGCTCCTGGCTCTCAGAGAATGAGTCCGATCTCTGGAGGCTAGAGTGGCAGACCTGGAGGAGCTGAGGCAGACAGAGAGGTATATAGATGAGACCTTCAGGGACATAGTAGTCAAGTCCCAACTTCAGACTGGCAGCCCTGGTGCTGCCTTGGAGGAAGAAGGTCTCATAATGGGAGAGCACCAACCAGGTGTAGCAGGAAAGGATACTGTAGCAAGGACCTGCTCTCTAGGTGATGATTTGTCCTTTCGCACTGAGGATATCTCCCCAGGGCCTACTGCCCAGGAGGGAAGGGTTAGGTCGGCCGTCATAGTTGGTGATTCGATTATTAGGAATGTAGATAGCTGGGTGGCTGGTGGGCGTGAGGATCGCCTGGTAACATGCCTACCTGGTGCGAAGGTGGCGGACCTCACGCGTCACCTAGATAGGATTTTAGACAGTGCTGGGGAGGAGCCGGTTGTCGTGGTACACGTGGGCACCAACGACATAGGAAAATGTGGGAGGGAGGTTCTGGAAGCCAAATTTAGGCTCTTAGGTAGAAAGATTAAATCCAGAACCTCCAGGGTAGCATTCTCTGAAATGCTCCCTATTCCACGCGCAGGTCACCAGAGGCAGGCAGAGCTCCGGAGTCTCAATGCGTGGATGAGACGATGGTGCAAGGAAGAGGGATTCAGTTTTGATAGGAACTGGGGAACCTTTTGGGGAAGGGGGAGTCTCTTCCGAAGGGATGGGCTCCACCTTAACCAGGGTGGAACCAGACTGCTGGCGCTAACCTTTAAAAAGGAGATAGAGCAGCTTTTAAACTAGAACAAAGGGGAAAGCCGACAGTCGCTCAGCAGCGCATGGTTCGGAGAGAGGTATCTTTAAAGGATACTAATGATGCATTAGAATTAGGGCATCCCGACAGTGAGGTTCCAATAATTAGAAAAGTAGTCCAAGTGCCTGTAACTAAAAACTCACCTGACCTAAAAAATTCTAACGTATCCCTTTCAATTAAAAAGCAGAATAAAAATACAAACAAAAAACAAACTTTGAAATGTTTGTATGCTAATGCCAGAAGTCTAAGAAGTAAGATGGGAAAATTAGAATGTATAGCAGTAAATGATGACATAGACTTAATTGGCATCTCAGAGACATGGTGGAAAGAGGATAACCAATGGGACAGTGCTATACCGGGGTACAAATTATATCGCAATGACAGAGAGGAGCAGTCGGGAGGAGGTGTGGCGCTTTATGTCCGGGATGGCATAGAGTCCAACAGGATAAACATCCTGCATGAGACTAAATACAAAATTGAATCTTTATGGGTAGAAATCCCTTGTGTGTCAGGGAAGACTACAGTGATAGGGGTATACTACCGTCCACCTGGTCAAGATGGTGAGATGGACAGTGAAATGCTAAGAGAAATTAGGGAAGCTAACCAAATTGGTAGTGCAGTAATAATGGGAGACTTCAATTACCCCAATATAGACTGGGTAAATGTATCATCGGGTCACGCTAGAGAGATAACGTTCCTGGATGGAATAAATGATAGCTTTATGGAGCAATTGGTTCAGGAACCGACGAGAGAGGGAGCAATTTTAGATCTAATTCTCAGTGGAGCACAGGACTTGGTGAGAGAGGTAACGGTGGTGGGGCCGCTTGGCAATAGTGATCATAATATGATCAAATTTGATTTAATGACTGGAAAAGGAACAGTGTGCAAATCCAAGGCTCTCGTGCTAAACTTTCAAAAGGGAAACTTTGATAAAATGAGAAAAATTGTTAGAAAAAAACTGAAAGGAGCAGCTACAAAAGTAAAAAATGTCCAAGAGGCGTGGTCATTGTTAAAAAATACCATTCTAGAAGCACAGTCCAGATGTATTCCACACATTAAGAAAGGTGGAAAGAAGGCAAAACGATTACCGGCATGGTTAAAAGGGGAGGTGAAAGAAGCTATTTTAGCCAAAAGATCTTCATTCAAAAATTGGAAGAAGGATCCAACAGAAGAAAATAGGATAAAGCATAAACATTGGCAAGTTAAATGTAAGACATTGATAAGACAGGCTAAGAGAGAATTTGAAAAGAAGTTGGCTGTAGAGGCAAAAACTCACAGTAAAAACTTTTTTAAATATATCCGAAGCAGAAAGCCTGTGAGGGAGTCAGTTGGACCGTTAGATGATCGAGGGGTTAAAGGGGCACTTAGAGAAGATAAGGCCATCGCGGAAAGATTAAATGATTTCTTTGCTTCGGTGTTTACTGAAGAGGATGTTGGGGAGGTACCCGTAATGGAGAAGGTTTTCATGGGTAATGATTCAGATGGACTGAATCAAATCACGGTGAACCTAGAAGATGTGGTAGGCCTGATTGACAAACTGAAGAGTAGTAAATCACCTGGACCGGATGGTATACACCCCAGAGTTCTGAAGGAACTAAAAAATGAAATTTCAGACCTATTAGTAAAAATTTGTAACTTATCATTAAAATCATCCATTGTACCTGAAGACTGGAGGATAGCAAATGTAACCCCAATATTTAAAAAGGGCTCCAGGGGCGATCTGGGAAACTACAGACCGGTTAGCCTGACTTCAGTGCCAGGAAAAATAGTGGAAAGTGTTCTAAACATCAAAATCACAGAACATATAGAAAGACATGGTTTAATGGAACAAAGTCAGCATGGCTTTACCCAGGGCAAGTCTTGCCTCACAAATCTGCTTCACTTTTTTGAAGGAGTTAATAAACATGTGGATAAAGGTGAACTGGTAGATGTAGTATACTTGGATTTTCAGAAGGCGTTTGACAAAGTTCCTCATGAGAGGCTTCTAGGAAAAGTAAAAAGTCATGGGATAGGTGGCGATGTCCTTTCGTGGATTGCAAACTGGCTAAAAGACAGGAAACAGAGAGTAGGATTAAATGGGCAATTTTCTCAGTGGAAGGGAGTGGACAGTGGAGTGCCTCGGGGATCTGTATTGGGACCCTTACTGTTCAATATATTTATAATGATCTGGAAAGAAATACGACGAGTGAGATAATCAAATTTGCAGATGACACAAAATTGTTCAGAGTAGTTAAATCACAAGCAGATTGTGATAAATTGCAGGAAGACCTTGTGAGGCTGGAAAATTGGGCATCCAAATGGCAGATGAAATTTAATGTGGATAAGTGCAAGGTGATGCATATAGGGAAAAATAACCCATGCTATAATTACACAATGTTGGGTTTCATATTAGGTGCTACAACCCAAGAAAGAGATCTAGGTGTCATAGTGGACAACACATTGAAATCGTCGGTGCAGTGTGCTGCGGCAGTCAAAAAAGCAAACAGAATGTTGGGAATTATTAGAAAAGGAATGATGAATAAAACGGAAAATGTCATAATGCCTCTGTATCGCTCCATGGTGAGACCGCACCTTGAATACTGTGTACAATTCTGGTCGCCGCATCTCAAAAAAGATATAATTGCGATGGAGAAGGTACAGAGAAGGGCTACCAAAATGATAAAGGGAATGGAACAACTCCCATATGAGGAAAGGCTAAAGAGGTTAGGACTTTTCAGCTTGGAGAAGAGACGACTGAGGGGGGATATGATAGAGGTGTTTAAAATCATGAGAGGTCTAGAACGGGTAGATGTGAATCGGTTATTTACTCTTTCAGATAGTAGAAAGACTAGGGGGCACTCCATGAAGTTAGCATGGGGCACATTTAAAACTAATCGGAGAAAGTTCTTTTTTACTCAACGCACAATTAAACTCTGGAATTTGTTGCCAGAGAATGTGGTTCGTGCAGTTAGTATAGCTGTGTTTAAAAAAGGATTGGATAAGTTCTTGGAGGAGAAGTCCATTACCTGCTATTAAGTTCACTTAGAGAATAGCCACTGCCATTAGCAATGGTTACATGGAATAGACTTAGTTTTTGGGTACTTGCCAGGTTCTTGTGGCCTGGATTGGCCACTGTTGGAAACAGGATGCTGGCTTGATGAACCCTTGGTCTGACCCAGTATGACATTTTCTTATGTTCTTATGTTTCTTCTCCAAGCTGAACAGCCCTAACCTCTTCAGCCTTTCCTCATAGGGGAGCTGTTCCATCCCCTTTATCATTTTGGTTGCCCTTCTCTGTACCTTCTCCATCGTAACTATATCTTTTTTGAGATGTGGCGACCAGAATTGTACACAGTATTCAAGGTGCGGTCTCACCATGGAGCGATATAGAGGCATTATGACGTTTTCAGTTTTATTAACCATTCCCTTCCTAATAATTCCTAACATTGTTTGCTTTTTTGACTGCTGCAGCACACGGAGCCTACGATTTTAAAGTATTATCCACTATGATGCCTAGATCGTTTTCCTGGGTGTTAGCTCCTAATATGGAACCTAACATCATGTAACTACAGCAAGGGTTATTTTTCCCTATATGCAACACCTTGCACTTGTCCACATTAAATTTCATCTTGCATTTGGATGCCCAATCTTCCAGTCTTGCAAGGTTCTCCTGTAAAGTATCACAGTCTGCTTGTGATTTAACTACTCTGAATGATTTTGTATCGTCCGCAAATTTGATTACCTCACTCGTCGTATTCCTTTCCAGATCATTTATATATATATATTGAAAAGTACCGGTCCAAGTACAGATCCCTGAGGCACTCCACTGTTTACCCTTTTCCACTGAGAAAATTGAACATTTAATCCTACTCTGTTTCCTGTCTTTTAACCAGTTTGTAATCCACAAAAGGACATCGCCTCCTATCCCATGACTTTTTAGTTTTCTTAGAAGCCTCTCATGAGGGACTTTGTCAAACACCTTCTGAAAATCCAAATACACTACATCTACCGGTTCACCTTTATCCACATGTTTATTAACCCCTTCAAAAAAAAAAAGCAGATTTGTTAGGCAAGATTTCCCTTGGGTAAATCCATGTTGACTGTGTTCCATTAAACCATGTCTATCTATATGCCCTACGATTTTGACCTTAAGAATAATTTCCACTATTTTTCCAGGCACTGAAGTCAGGCTCACTGGTCTATAGTTACCCGGATCGCCCCTGGAGCCTTTTTTAAATATTGGGGTTACATTGGACACCTTCCAGTCTTCAGATACAATTGATGATTTTAATGATAGGTTACAAATTTTAACTAATAGATTAGAAATTTCATTTTTTAGTTCCTTCAGTATCCTAGGATGCATACCATCCGGTCCAGGTGATTTGCTATTCTTTAGTTTGTCAATCTGGCCTACTACATCTTCCAGGTTCCCAGTGATTTCGTTCAGTTTGTCTGACTCATCACCCCTGAAAACCATCTCTGGAGCTGGTATCTCCCCAACATCCTCATTAGTAAACACGGAAGCAAAGAATTAATTTAGTCTTTCTGCAATGGCCTTATCTTCCCTAAGAACCCCTTTAACCCTGGCTTGTTACGGCGGTTACTACCCCAAACCAAATGTGCCTGATACTTCACTTTCCATGCATATCCAGCATGGTTCTCTGCTTCATCGGCATGGGAGAAAGACTGATACATCACGCATTTCCAGCATAGCTCTCTGCTTCAACGGCAGGGGAAAAACAAAAACAAAAAACTGATGCTTCACGCATATCCTGCATAGCTTCAACGACAGGGGTGAAGAAAAAAAGGATTCGCAATCACAAAGCGAGGAGTTGCTGGCTTGTTAAGGCGGTTACTACCCCAAACCAAATGTGCCTGATACTTCACTTTCAATGCATATCCAGCATGGCTCTCTGCTTCAATGGCAGGGGAGAAGAAAAAAAAACCAACAAGGGCTGTACAACATAGTCTAGGTAAAACAAATAAGCATGGGTGTAGCTTGCTTATCGCGGCGGTTACTGCTCCTACTACCCCTAACTAATCAAGCTAGATATTTCACTTGGATGCAGCTCCATCACTGCTCTCTACATTAATGGTGGGGGTGGAAGGGGAATAGAACAAGGAGCTAAGAGAAACAGATAAGAATGAGAGAAAAAATGTGTTAGGCTTGCTGGGCAGACTGGATGGGCCATTCGGTCTTCTTCTGCCGTCATTTCTATGTTTCTATGTTTAACCCCTTGGTCATCTAATGGTCCAACCGACTCCCTCACAGGTTTCTTGCTTCAGATATATTTTTTAAAGTTTTTATTATAAGTTTTTGCCTCTATGGCCAACTTCATTTCAAATTCTCTCTTCGCCTGTCTTATCAATGTTTTACACTTAACTTGACAATGCTTATGTTTTATCCTATTATCTTCAGATGGATCCTTCATCTTTCTATGTTCTGATAGGCTTCATGGAGCTTACAATTTGGGGAAGACACGCAGACAAAACAAGAGATTTCAGGAAATTATTTTTTTTTCATTTAAAGTTTTATTATTTTAAATGTCAAGGATACATAAACGCAAAGTGCATGCAGGCACAAAATGGTCAACAGCACAAAAAGAAAGGTATCTAACATTATTATTCCCGCCCTCCCACCCTAGACCCCTCTGGTTAACTTATTCCACAATCATAAGTATAAATGTTCTAATTATCCACAATCGCTCTAAATTACAGCCAATGTAATATCTACTGAAACTAAATCAATGAGTGGTGTTACCCTTCACCCACTGTTCATATGATTTCCATAACTTCTGGCATCATTCCAGTCGATCTTGTTGAATGGCAGTCAATTTGCTCAAATAATAAACACTACACATTCTCTTCCAGACTTCCAGACTTTGTGGACAAGTCGCTTGATTCCAAGAGGTCATTATAGTCAATCGTGTAGTCAAAGCCACCTGCGTGATTATCATCCAATGTGTTCTACTAGTATCCAGATAAGGAAAGGTAAGTAAACAGCATTTGATCTCTTTTGTGAGAGTCTTGCCCAACATTGCTGAAAACGTGTGAAATACAGCATTCCACAGCTCACTGATACCTGGACACTCCCACCACATATGTAAAAACGTTCCCTTTTGTGTACAGTTCCTCCAACATCGACTAGATAAAGTAGGGTACATCATATGCAATTTGGATGGGATCATATACCAGCGAAAGAGTAACTTATACCCATTTTCTACCAACAGGGCAGATATTGAACTTCTCCCAATACTTTGATAGCAGACATCCCAAGCCTTATCATCGACCTGCTCCCCTAAATCCTTGGCTCATGCCATAGCATGTTTAGGGGTTTCCTTCATTTCTCCCAAAAGATACAAATACATCTTTGAAATCAGTTTCTTAACCTTCCCCTCTGCCCCACTTAGGCCCTCAAAAAGTGATTTACTAGGTGGGAACTGCTGCCCAATCTTAGCTTGAGCTAAATAGTGTGTTAGTTGAGAATACATAAAGATATCAACTGAAGGCAAATTGTACTTTGCTTGCAGAGTAGGGAAGCCCAGAATTTCCTTGTGGTCAATAAGCTGCCCCACCTCCCTAATGCCCAGCCTGTGCCACCAGGTAAAATTCTACGTTTCCAAGTCTACTCCTAAGTCTACATTTCCAAGTTTATTCCCAAGTCTCCAAGTCTATGTCCAAATCTACGCTCAAGTCTCCAAGTCTACGTCCAAGTCTCCACATCTACGTCCAGTATTCCAAGCTCTGTCCAGCTCTGCTCCTGTGCTGCCCAATCCTGCACACACACCTCACCACAGGTGCGACTCGTGTCCCAACCTGAGCCGCTCCGTAGCCCAAGGGTTCCATTCTCCTATGAGCCAAGTGACAAGCGCTGAGCCCACACCATCGGCTCCTGAAGGCTGAGCTCGCAACAGCTAAGGGCTCATAATTCAACATGAATAAGTCTATGCCTGTGCCCATCAAATTTACCCCTAGATATCGAATATTATGTTTAGCCCATTTAAAGGAATAATGTGATTGTAAATATGTACGAACCGTGTCATCAAGACAGATAGGCAACAATTCTGTTTTATCACAGTTCATTTTAAATCCTGAAACCTTGCTATAGGTGCTTAATTCCGTGACTAATGCTGGGAAAATGGTTTTTGGACTGCTTAAAGTAAAGAGGATATCATCTGCAAACATTGAAATTTTATACGATGTTCCTCCCGCCCCTATTCCCTGGATCATCTCATTGTGATGTATTTTAGTAGCAAATGGTTCTAGAACCAAAGCAAATAACAGAGGAGAAAGAGGGCACCCCTGTCTGGTACCCCTCCCTACCATAAACCGTGTTGAATATCCCCCATTAACTCTAATAAACGCTTCTGGGGATGTGTATAATTGGTGAAGCCATTTGATAAATCGGGGTCCTAATTGAAATTGCTCCAAAACTTGGAATAGAAAAGACCAGTGTACACAGTCGAAAGCTTTTTCAGCATCGACGGACATTAAAATAGATGTTAAGTATCTATCCTTAGCTAAACTGACCAAATTCAGTACCGACAAACATTATCCGTTGCCATTCGTCCTGGGACAAATCCAGCTTGGTTTGCATGGACTAGTGTAGGCAGAAGGGTTCCTAATCTATTAGCTAATATTTTCGCCAATAGTTTCAGATCAATATTTAATAACGATATAGGGCGATATGAGCCACATTGCGTAATGTCCTTACCTGGTTTAGGTAAAATCATTATTTCTGCTATATTGGTATGTGGTCCCAACTGAGAGCCTCCAATTAAGGAATTGAAAGCCTCAATGTGGGCTGGATTTTTAAACCTACGTGCGGGGGGGTACATTTGTGCTTGCTACCCGGCGTGCACAAATGTACGACCAATTTTATAACATGCGCAGCCAAGTGTATGTATGTTATAAAATCCGGGGTCGGCGCTTGCAAGGGGATGCACACTAGTGCACCTTGCGCGTGCCGAGCCCTAGGGGAGCCCTGATGGCTTTTCCTGTTCCCTCTGAGGCCGCTCTGAAATCAGAGCGGCCTTGGAGGGAACTTTCTTTCTGCCCCCCCACCTTCCCCTTCCTTCCCCTACCTAACACATCCCTGAGCCCTACCTAAACCCCCCCCAACCTTTAATTTACAAGTTGCGCCTGCCTCCGGGCAGGCGTAGGTTGCACGCACCAGCCGAGTGCCTGCGCGTGATCCCCCAGCCTAGCGGCCCTACGGAGGTCTATGGCCACACCCACACCCCAGACCACCCCTCCCTGCCCCTTTTTTCAAGCCCCGGGACATACATGCGTCCTGGGGCTTTGCACGTGTCGCCGGGCCTATGCAAAATAGGTTTGGCGCGTGTAACCCCCCTACGCGTGTAAATCCAGCTGGATTTACATGCAAGGGCTTTTAAAATCTGCCCCTGTATGTTTTATAGAATTTCCCGTGAAACCGTCAAAGCCAGGAGCCTTCCCGGGTTTCAATTCCTTAATCGCCTGACTAATTTCAATTAAAGTCACTTCTTTATTCAAATATTCCCTTTGTCAGTTAGAGTGGGGAGTGATACTGTCGACAAGTAATCTGAGATATCATCATTCTGTATAGAAGAATCAAGCATATACAAATCTTTATAAAATTGTACAACTCGCTCCCTGATTTGGACAGGCTTATAAAGAAATCGGCCCTGAGCGTCTCTGATTTTCAAGATTTGGGACTGTGCCAGTTGTTTTTTTAAAGCATGTGCTAACAATCTACCTGCTTTATTACCGCCTTCAAAATAGCATTGTTTGGTAAGATTCAACTGATGAGCCATTTCAGATATCTTTTCATGTTGTAACCGTTGTCGGGCAAGATAAAGTTTTTGTAGGTCCTCCACTCGTCTGTTTTTTATGTTCTAATTCTAAGGAGCGAATTTGGCTTTCTAATGACTGTCTATGTTGACTTTGCATTTTTTTCTTGTAGGAAGCCTGTGCTATCAACTGACCATGAATCACAGCTTTGAAACCCTCCCACACAGTCATCGATGAAACTTCTCCTGTGTCATTCCACTGCTCGTATTCCCTGATTTTTCCCGTATTATGTGTACTATGTCTTTATCTTCGAATAAAGAATCATTGCATTTCCAAAAGCGTTGTCCAGTATCGTCTTAAAGTACATGTAACTCGCATATTATGGGTGCATGGTCCCACCAGGTTATTACATAAATAGATGTAAACACTATACGAGGAGTGAGCAATATATCTATTAGAAACATATCAATTCTAGACTAAGAACTCTGGGCCACTGAATAAAAAGTGAAATCTTTTGAATTAGTATGCATAAAACACCAAATATCAATAAGTGCAAAATTTGCCATCAATTGTTTTAAACCCCTGCTCTGTGTATGGGACAGGGAGGTTTTACCCCACAATGTGTCTAACACAGGGTTTAAGGGAACATTGAAATCACCTACCACTATTAAATGGTCCCCCTGAAAAACGGATTAACTGTTGTTGAAGATTCTGGTAGACGGGAGCCTGATTATGTGTGGGGCTGTAAATATTAACCAGGAGGTATGTCCCTTGTGGCGTAGCCATGTGTATAAACAAAATCCGCCCTTCTGGGTCTTGGTGCAGAACCTGAAAATCCGCACATACATGGCGGGCAATAAGAATACCCACACCCCCATATTTATTGTTAGCCCTACTTGGAGTAAGAAATACCTGTGGATAATGTCAATTACCTCGTAATAACCTACCATCCCTACTCCTTAGATGTGCCTCCTGCACAAACAGAATGTCTGTCTGAAGTCATCTAGCCTCTTTAAAAAGCATGCTCCATTTAAATGGAGAATTCAGTCCTTTCATGTTCAATGATAGTATCCAGAATTTACCCATTGTGAAGTGTTATTCTCATGCGACACTGTAAGCAGGCCCTCCACTCTAGAAAGCAAATTTGGCACAAGCGAGAGGAGAGAAATTAACAGAAGAGATCAACTATCCCCCTTTAAGTTACCAGTATATTGTGCGCTGAAGAGATTGTAGTCTAAACCCCTAAGAGACAGACTGAGGAAAGCCTAAAGAGGTTAGGACTTTTCAGCTTGGAGAAAAGTCGGCTGAGGGGGGATATGATAGAGGTCTTTAAGATCATGAGAGGTCTAGAACAGGTTAATGTGAATCAGTTATTTACTCTTTCAGATAATAGAAAGACTAGGGGTACTCCATGAAGTTAGCATGTGGCACATTTAAAACTAATCAGAGAAAGTTCTTTTTCACTCAACGTACAATAAAGCTCTGGAATTTGTTGCCAGAGGATGTGGTTAGTGCAGTTAGTGTAGCTGGGTTTAAAAAAGGATTGGATAAGTTCTTGGAGGACAAGTCCATTACCTGCTATTAATTAACCTGACGTAGAAAATAGCCACTGCTATTACTAGCAACGGTAACATGGAATAGACTTAGTTTTTGGATACTTGCCAGGTTCTTATGGCCTGGATTGGCCACTGTTGGAAACAGGATGCTGGGCTTGATGGACCCTTGGTCTGACCCAGTATGGCAATTTCTTATGTTCTTAAGTAGAAACATTTGCATTGCTACCCAGAATCCCCTAATTACCCCCCCCCCCCCCAGGCTGATTAATATCAGCCTGAAGTAGAAGTTAGGAAAGTGGGCCCCTGCACAGCCCTACTTGGTTTCCCCACCTGTTTTGAACTGACCTGCCATAAACAAACATACAGCCCAATATAACATGGTACCTACGTAACATAAGTCAAAACCGAAACCCACTATACTCAATTCCAGGTTGGCATATCAAAATAATACCTCTTCATTAACTGGGCCCCACCGGAACTCATGTCCCGCAAAATAGATAACTTTTGTCTACTTGTGCTTGCCCCCAATGTGCCTAGCACAGATATCTGGTGTAAGGTCCAGTAGGCAGCCAGAGGTATTGTGTTGATCCAAAATAAAGCCTCCTGTAGGTTGTTGTTAGAAAACCTCAGCAGTCTCTCCAACCAACAGTATTGCTGCACCATACAGTCCGTAACTGTGCATTCAAGAAGACGCACTCTTAGAAGAAGTCGAGCTCCCCGAATTTTTCCTCAGCCTTTGCCTTCCTGACGTAGCTCTCTGCCATCGCGGCGTGTCCCTTGCATAATCAGGCGCCTGCACTTGATGGTCTACTGACACAGCTGTAGGTATGCCAGCTTCAGTAAGAATGCGAGCGGCTTCCGTGGATGTTTTCACTCGTCCTAGTTACACCTCCCAGCTTAAATGTCAGTCCAAAGGGGGAGCAGCCATTTATATCGTACTCCTTCTCGGCGCAAGGCCTCCGTGATGTCGTGGAAGCTCCTTCTTTTCTGTAATGTTAGTGGAGACAAATCTGTAAACACAGAGATATTGGCCCTGCCATTGTAGTTGGTTGTCCTTCCTAGCAGCTTGATAAATCTCCTCCTTCTGGCGAAATTCCCTGGAGCATATAATTATGTCCCGTGGGAAGTTATTCCTCCTGGAACCCAGAGCCCGGTGTGCCCTTTCCAAATGGATAGAATAGATATCACAACTCTCTCTATGTTTAAGTAGTATGAATATAGTGATTTGTTGAACCACCGCTGTGGCGTCCTTGTATTCATCCAGTTCTGGGACTCCCCTAAAACGGAGCTTACAGCGGCGGGATCTGTTCTCCAAATCCTCAAGTTTTTCTTGAATCAAATCATTCTCAGTTTCCAAATCTTTAACTTTCTTGGTAAGTTTGTCCACAGATACTATGTACTCTTCCATTTGCGACTCCATATCATCCACCCTTTGCCCTATGGCCCCCATATCCTGGCGAAGCTCTGAAACCAGCTGAGAGAGCTCTGTTTTTATGCCACCAATGTTTGTATTAAGTTCCTCAAACCAGTGGATAAAATCTGATTTGGAAAATTCTCATATGAGGATGAGGAGGGTGTCATGGGCCGAGGCTCACCAGCTGTATGATCTGTTTCCAGTGCTGCTCCGGTTGCCATTTTGTCGGGGCTGCCGGCATTTTTTTGTGACGCTGCTGCTGCCGCCTAGGAAAATTGTCGTAGATGCACGGGATGCCTTTAATAGACATCGGGAGAGAAGCTGTACTGCTACCACCGAAATAGGTACCGTTTTGCCGTGTTTTTCGTATGTTTATGAAGCTTTTCTCGGTGGGGGACCGGGAGCTTTCGTTTTATGCAGCCATCGGGGCAGGTGACGTCACTTCCTCCCAGGAAATTTATTTGAGAAAACATTGTTAATATCAAGATGTCTATGGTCAGAGAGAGCCAAGGTTTAAGATTTAAAAGTAGCCTTAAACTTTGCCTCTTTTGATCATAGCCTTATTGATTTTAACCAAGTTTTTTGAGGCATGAGTTAATGTAATTTTGTCAGGGGCATTTCAGCTACTGCATGCTATTTTTATTTTTAGAAGGGTGTGGGTTAGGGCTACTTCCTGCGCTGCTTCTTATCAGATTGTTAAATGTGCCAAATTGCATGGGATGAAGCCTACCGAACCACCTTACACTAGAGACAGACAAGCGAGCAGCACTCAGGGGCATCAGATAATGATTGTCCACTGTTGTAAAAGGTCAGCATTTATTCCGCTTCAGGATAAAAGTAATATCAGACATGAACAAAACACATTTTATTTTCTCCCATTATCATCTCCTGCTCTTCCTGGTGGCAAACGATTTTTATAAACTGTGGAACGTATGCTGAGCAATGATTTATTTTATTTAACAGATTTGTAGCCCACTCTTCCACTAGCTTACAGTAGAGACAATCACATCACAATAGCATCATAAAATTTCAGCAATCTAATGCACTATAAACACAAGTATGTGTTAATAATAAATATTACAATTTACTTTCAGAGCTGTAAAGTAGAAAGGATGGGGATGCTAGATCGGTTAAAGGGATCCAACATTCAAGAAGAGAATAAACTTTTACAGATACAAGATAGCACAGCACAGCACATCAGAACGAAGAGACAGGTGACGTTTCTGTGGGAGAACATTTTTCCAGGCCAGAGCACTGCATCAATGACCTTACGATCAGGACACTGGAAAAGAATTTCCAAAGTGCCGAAGACTTTAAGACAGAGGTGGCCAACCCCAGTCCTTAAGTGCCACAAATTCGCCAGGTTTTCAGGATATCTACAACGAATATTCATGTGACAGATTTGCATGCACTGCCTCCATTGTATGCAAATCTAGGTCATACATATTCATTATGGGTAACCTGAAAACCTGGACTGTTTGTGCTCTCGAGGATTAGAGTTGCCCACCCCTGCCATAAGACATTCCACATTAAAACGATCAACACAAAGAGACTTAATAGGAACATTGATAGGGTCATAGTCCTCCTGTAGCTGTAAATTCTGCTGCCTGTCAAAGAACTGGCTCAAGCCTTCCCAATTCACCGTAAATCATTTCTGTGTTTGCCCTTAGCTAAAGCATTTCTTCTCTGCACCTTCCTGCCTATTAGAGATTTTTGAGAATAAGAACATTCCCTACTGCTGTAGGCCAGGTCAGACTGAGCCTTGCTTGTAATTCAAGGGCTGACGTGGATTGCTTTAGTTAGGGAAAAACACGATCAACACAGTGATGGGAACATCAATTTACAAGTTCTCTGACTCTCCTCGCTTTCACATCATAGCTTGAGAACAGAAGACATACTATTCAAGAAATACAAGGTATTTCCAGGTGTGCTGAATGCTTCAGGTCTATGAAGTACTTCTAGTAGTCGTTCTGTCCTCTCTGCTTTCATCAATAGAACTGCTCTCCTGTCCTTTGCCACCCACCCATGCCTTTGGAGAAGAATCTTTTCCAGTTGACTTCCAGGTTCTTTAGAAAGTTCCGTGTGATGGTGTAGCAACTCCATTATCCTGCCGTTTACCTGTTTGCACGGTTTTGCCTTGTTTCACTTTTATATCTTTGCATTCTGCAACACGTGCACAAAGAATGCACCTGAGAGGTTTAGTTGGCTATTTCTGAATTTTTACAATACATTCAAGATACTTAGAGAAATATGAAATATGGAATATGAAAGCATAGAAAACAAAGAGATTAAACAATGTCATCTCGTTTCCAAATCAGTCACTCTGCTAGAATTAAGCAGCCAGTATTGGAAAGGATCCAAGAATAAGGAGCCTCATAAATTTCAGATAACTATAGTAGCAAGAATAAAAGAAATCCATGCATGAGACAAACGAGATATGGCCAGCTAAAGAAAAAAATCTTATGCGTGATTTCTCCAAGTATCCACTGAGCTAGATGGGTTAAGAGAATCTGAAGAAACAGATTCCAATTTCTTACTCTTTTTCCTCAAAACCCCCTGAAATGTACTGGATGAAAAAGTAAAGACATGCAGGACTTTTCTTGATAAATAATTTCATGCTTGCACATGTATCTAAGGGAAAATAAAGCCCCAGTCTGGAGCATGGCTGAGCAGAAACCACAAAATTTACACCTCATGTGCTGCTGCTAGGAGTTAAATTAGAATAAACATGAGGTTTAGATTAAAGAAACATCTTTCTGATAATAAAAAAAAAATTATCTTAATATCCAGTTTCTATCAGACCCAGACACAAAGATCACAAGCAGACTAACAGTCCCCAAACAAATATTCTCCCCCAGCTAGAGTTCTTGAGTCAAAATATTAGGTCAGTTTCTTCTGCCCCCAAGGGTCCAGATAGCTCTTCCTTCCTAGGGCAAGAAAGCCACTATGCTCTCGTGATTCGCAGGGGGGGAGTTTCCATAGGAATTTGTAACACTTCTAATAAATATCTTTTAAGTAGGTCAACAGATGGCACATTCTTCACCACTGGAAAACTGATCACGCATATAGACACATGACAGTAGAAAAAGACTGTATGGCCCGTCCTAGCTGCCTATCCATTCCAATTAATTTAGCATTATAATTCTCATCACTATCCAAATGTTGGGAAATTCCTCATGTTCTCCAGTCTGCCTGATTCTCCTTAATTATATATCTTCTGTAACAATGGACAGTAATAATACAAATTCACGTCTACCTTCTGTGTTTCAGCTTGATCCAAATGAGCAAGTGATTATTCAGCGGCAGTATTCCTGCAGATCTGCTTCAGCGCTGTGAACTGGCAGCCTTTGTGGCCTGCTTGCCGCAGTTCCAGGAGTCATATCCTGAAATAGATTGTTTTCGATTCTAATTATCTTTTCAAAAGTGCCATTGCTTTGCTGCCCTGGTACTTAGCTAATAACTTTAAATCTGTAGATGGTTCCACTGTGAAAAATTCATCACTTTGAACTGTGACACAAGAACTAAGTGAGAAGTTTGAAAGAATTCACTTAATTAAAGCAAAAGCACAAAGAAGGGACTTTTTAGTGAAAGGAAACAAATTAGCAGATTCATTGGCAAAAGATGTATGCTAAGTAGGCCCTGCATTGCCATGGTATAAGCAGACTCATATGGTTGCCATAGCAACGCTGGCCATGAATAATGATCATATAGTCCCATCCAACTATTTTATAATGCTGCAGTAAAATGACCCTGAACTTTCCAACTCAAGGAAATTAATAAAGATACCACAGATTGACACAGATCGGCACTCACCTTTTCTCACCCTTACTATATAGAAAGACATCATGGGTGAATTTTCAAAGGTTTATGCTAGGGCTGCATGTGTACAAATAGCATATGTGTATGTAAGTAGTATGCTCATGCTTATACGCTAATTTATAAACCTTGAGAGAATGCACGTACTTGCAGTATTGCTCATAAATTTTAACAGGGAAACAAAGGCCCATTCCAGAGCAGGGTTCAGAAGTTATGTGCATAACTGGCTTAATTTGTAAGAGGTATATGGGCATACTGTTGCGCTGGAGATGGACCCTTGGCCTGGCGCAGGATTGTTACGGCCCTCTGAGGGATCCCAGAGAGCGCCTGCCGCCAGGAGGCAGAGCACACGAGGAGACAGAGGCTGACAGGAACTTCACCAATAACGGTCCAGGGGCTCCGCGGGTTGAGCCCTTGGATTCCTGGACTGCCTGGGCTTAGGTGGGCCTCTGGGGGTCTCCCAGAGAGATGACGGAGAGGTGTGCCCACCAAGAGAAGAGTTGCGCAGCTGTCGACGAACAGGTGACCTAGACCGGAACCGAGAGTACCGGAGACCATGGGAACAAGACAGGAACTGAAGGTCCTCCGGGTAGGATAGGCAGCGCCTAGTGTCCAGCTCGAAGAAGGCTGCGGGTAATGTCAAAGCAGGCGGGCCTGGTGGTCACAGGAGGAGTGAAGAGAGTGTCCGAATGGAGCGTAAGGGTCAAAGCCAGGGTATCAGTCCGAGCGTAGTCAAAGGCAAGCAGAGGTCAGATCCAGGTATCAGTCCGAGAGGGTACAACCTGGGTAGCGAGACGAGAACAGGACTCAGGAACGATGCAGACGCTGGAACACAGGAAGGACCATGGGAACACAGGAGCAACGCAGGAACACTGGACCAGGCACAGGAACACTGGAACATGCACGGAATGAGGAACACGCACAGGAACAAGGACGGCAACTAGCCTCACACTGATTGCCAAGGCGAGGTTCTGGGGAAAGGGCCTCGCCTTATATACGGTGGTTAGGTGACGTCATCGCTGCGCGCCGTGGAGAGATTTTACGCCCCGAGCCCTTTAAAGTGCTGTGCGATCCGCGCGCGCGTGCCTAGGGACAGACCCAATGAGGAGGAGGATACCGAGCCGCGCCGAGAGGAGCGCTGGGAGGTCAAAGGCCCCGAAAGGCCTGGGGTCGCCACCATGAGGTGCCGTGGGCACAGGGAGCTGGCTGCGGCCGCAGGAGAGGTCGGAGCAGGGCTAGCTGGAGCGAGGGCGAGGTGAGCAAGCCCGGGCATGGGGCCTAGCGCGGCCAGGACGTGCAACACATACATTACCAAACTTGTCTGAACACTTTTACACATATGCATATTGACTGACACAACTGAAATCCCATCCACATTTAATTCTGGGTTATTACATGCACATTTTTACAATTATTTCACACCTAAAATATATGGGTATATTTTTTTTAAATGAGAAAGTATACGTGTTCCTGCATTACAAATATACATGTGTACTACAACATACATACTTTGGGGTTAGGAATACATGGTATTTTCTAAACTATGCAGTTTAGAAGATAGAATAAATCCACATGTCCACTTATGCATGTTATACCGCAGACAGTTTTGAAAATCGGGCTGTTATTGTATGAAAAATGAAAGGTTTTGTTATAACTATTCCCAGACCTCAGGGTAATGAGTGGATGCCCTGGATCCATGATACAGGTCCCATGGGCCAGCCTACAATAGAGGAAATGCTTTCTATCCTTAACTTGCTGGTGTAGTAGCCAGAAATGAAACGTAATATATAAAATCCTGTTTCCTCCTGTGTAATGTGCCTCAAATAGAAGGCAACCTAACAAAGAGGACATCTAATGACAGCTTCTCCACGTGGCCCATTTGAAAGACTACAGATCATAATTAACAGCACGAATAAAATGGTATTTACTTACTGTTGTTGATTCCTTTTCACATTGGGTAGATGCATTCCCTGTATCAAATCAGATTGCAAGGACCACAACAGCCTGTTTACATGCCAGGGAATCCCAAAGTCTATTCATGCTGATAACAGTCCCACTTTAATTTCTCGGCTAATGAAGGAACTGTTTGATTTTTGGGGGGTATAGAATAAGAATTGCACATTCTTTACCATCCACGGGCAGCAGCTGAAGTAGACAGGATGAACCAAAACATTAAGGCTAATCTCAGTCCTATGTGAAATCTGACTGGGATAAACTGGATTCAGGTACCTCTTGGGTCCTCATGTGTATCAGAGCAGATGCTTCCCAGGCAGACGAGCTGGACCATTTTGGTCTTTATCTGCTGTCCTTTTACTATGTAATTATCTAACTTAGAATCTGACAATGGCACTACAAGTTCTAGTCAGAAGACCTTGCAGTACAACTGTGCCCAAAAACCTTATTTCTTTTGCTTGTCAGTATTTTAGCAAATGGTTTTTTTTGCTGACAAGAGCACCCTTGCTGCCTGGCTTTGATAAAATTAAATTATGTGATTTTCCTGGAGAGAGGAACCTATTCAGATGGAAATGTAGCAAGAAACACTTTGAAGGACAAGTGGCCGCAGAATCTTAATCCTGACAGAAGAGATTTCCATCTGTTTAAATAATCCAACTAATTACACCAATAAGACTGATTTGTCATGTGAAAAAGGCATAATTTCAAAGAAAAATTGCCTGCATTGTTGTTGGCTATCCTACAAAAAGAGAAAGATTTGTTCAAATGCACTCACTGTTCCTTTTTTCTGATGCATGTGAGGCATATTTTTTTTTACTTTGCAAGAATTCACAGTAGTGGGTTTCATTTGAAATAAATACACTCTATAAAGATCTATTTAGCACTATGTGCAGGACTTCTGTAGTTCTCTAGATGATTCATGAGCACATAAGAAATGCCATACCGGGACAAACAGGGAGGATAACTTTCAAACAGCTTCACGCATGCCCATATACACACGTTTATGGGTGCGGGCAAAATTGCTACAGTGTTTTATAACCTGCACCCTAATGATATGCGCAGACTGTAAAACACAATTACATATACACGCAAACATGCCCACATATGTAAAAATTGCATGCCGCAAACGTTTGGACTTATCCAAATAAGTAGTGGCACTTATCCAGATAAGTTCTGAAAAGTGCTACTTATCCGTCTAAAAGTAGAGTAATTAGGCTTATCCACTTATTTGACTTAGCTGGCAGGACAGGTGATAGCCCCCTCCCCCCCCCCCCCCCATTCATCCAGTCTCTGTCCCAGGCCCATCAAATAAAGCCCAGCTCCTTCCAGCAATCTATATTTTTAAAAACTGACACCTCCCCCCCACACACAGAACCCATGGTCAAGAGAAGGTTATTATATACCCTAAGGAAATCTTACAGACTTGCACACACACAACCTCACACACACTCCCATACCCTCTACAGCCACACAAAATTTAATTATGCATGTATAACAAATTTTACATGAAAAAGAACATTCAAAAGTAAAGTATTCTGAGGCAAAATATCACAACATGTATATTATATTTACATGCACTGCTTTGGTGCCAACCAGAAAACGCTGCAAAAAAACACTTGGAACTCCTATGGAATTTGTAATGGCACCTCAGAAAGCCATGAATAAATGTAATTACCATTACAATATAATAAACCTTCCATACCACAACAATCCTAATTGCCAGCACTCAAACAGTAACAACCTTATCTATGAAATATTATACCAGGCCATAGAACACCAATACACCTCCTATTAGGAAAAAAAAAACAAGCGAGGCTGCTATAGATCCCCACACAGAAATTACATGCCAACAAAATAGCTCACCTCAGTCACACATGCAGAATACAAACAGACCCTGACCAAATACAGAATAAAGAGTCCAGATAGTATAAACAGAAACGTGCCAAAAAAAACCAATGAGCTGGAACCCACAAAAAGATAGCCTCTATATGAGGAGTCACATATGCAGAACACAGAGAGACCCTGACTAAATACGGAATAAAGAGATCAGAAAGTATAAACAGAAAAGTGATGAGAAAAACTGAACTGGAACCCACAACAAGCCAGCCTCTACATGCAGAGCACAATGGAAAAACAGAAACATTACCATTCCTCAGAAAACATTAAATAGAGGGGGGGCGCTCTCGCCGCGGAGCAAGATGGCCACCTAACCTCAGAGCTCCCGCGTGCTCCGGGCCGAATTTCGCCGATACCCCCGTGCAATCTGCAGCTACAGCTGTTAAACCTCCCGATTTAGCGCTCCCTCACCTTTGCGATGACGCAGAGGAAAAAAGGAACGGACTTAAAACAATTTGCGTTCTCCAAATTACCCGATTTGGAGGAGGGGCCTGAGAGTGCGGCAGAAGCCTCGGCATCCAGTGAGCAGGCACCCGAGGAGGAGAACGTGATGCGTGGCCCGATGGTGGCGGCTCCGGATCTCCCCACGAGAGATGACTTCCGCCGCTGGTTCGGGGATATTCGCCAGGAAATGAAGGATAATAAAAGGGAACTCTTGGAAACAATTCAGCAACTGAAAGAGGAAATGGCAGATATAGGCAGGCGCGTCGATGATTGTGATCTGCGCCTGGATGTGCAAGCTGAGAAAATGGATGTCCTCACTAAGACAGTGAGTCAGGTGACACAGGATTCAGAGGCTTTCAGTACCAAACTGGAAGATTTAGAAAACAGAAGTAGGCGCAATAATTTAAGATTCAGGGGCATCCCTGAAACTGATTCCTTTGCAGACTGCGCAGCCACGATTCAAAGTTTCTGTACTTTCCTCCTGCAGCAAGCATCGGAGGGCACTGCAGGGCAGGACTCAGCTATCAGCATTGACCTGGAGCGGGCGCACCGGACCCTGGGGCCCAGACTTGCTGGGAAACCCAGAGATATAATTGTCTGTTTTACCAGATTTCCAGTGAAAGATAAGATTTTTCAAATTGCAAGGAAGAAGGCCGCCTGGGAATGGGAGTCCCATAACATACAAGTCTTTACAGATCTTTCTCCCCTGACCTTGAAGAAACGCCTGGAATTTAAAGATATTACCTCACTACTTCGTAAGGAGAATATTAGGTACCGCTGGCTGTTTCCATTTGGCATAGCTATTACCATTGAAGGCGCCACAACTACGGCTAAGACTTTACAGGAAGCGGTAGCCATATTGAGATCCGCAGGTCATCAGGTTCCTGCCTCCCTTGCTCCAAGGAGTTCGACCTCGACCTCTTCCTCTGCTCCTTTGGAGACTCCACGATGGCAGAGGGTCCGCGGAGGAGGGAAGCGCCTGCGACGTCACTCTGAAGACAGCTCTTCGGATCAGGATAAGGGGAAAGGGTGAACCTTTTGGGACTCAGTTGGATATTGTGCTTACATGAGGGGCTATGGTTCCTGTTCATATCGAGGGTGTTTTTTTGGTTTCTTTTACCTGTTAGGTTATGGTTTACACTGTGGTATATTTGTATTATATTAGGGGGGGCCGGCGGAGGACGGGCCGGAGCGGGAGGAGCGGGCCTCGCTGGTGACTGCTACCCCCGCACCTTTACGGAATGGTATTAGTACGAATCCGTGAGGCCTTGTGGTGGAAGGGGGGAGGGGGGAGGGGAGAGGGAAGAACTGAGGCTCTTCTTTCAATGCACAACCAGCATACTGCACGCTATTTTCATCACACAGTGATCACATACTCTGCACTGCAGCACGGACTGTATACTACTTTACAAGGGGGGTTTCCTGGCGCAAAAGGGGTGTGGATGACGGGGTGTCTGGTGTGGGGTTTTATTTGAATGTGAAGGGCCTTAATAGTCCGCAAAAGAGGCAGCATATTAGAAGGGAAGCACAGAGGTCCCAGGCGGATGTTATACTTTTACAAGAAACCCACTTGCAGCAGCAATATGTCCACTTGCTTCAGTGGCATTTGTACCCCCACCAATATCACGCTGCAGCCCCTAAGGCAGGAAGGTACACCGGTGTCAGTATCTTACTGAGGAGGGATTTTCCGGGTGTTGTACTTCAACAAGTGGCGGATCCCATGGGCCGGTTCTTAATGCTCTTAGTAGAGGTTGATCAAGTAAAATATACTATTGTCAATGTGTATGCTCCGAATACTTCACACTCGGAATATATAGCCCAGATGGATGGGGTCCTTTCCTCCGTGGAGGGAGATCATCTTATTCTAGCGGGGGATTTTAATATCACAATTCAGCCGAGAGTTGATAATTCCTCTGGGGGTGGCATGGGGTTGGCCGAAGGCCGCAAACGTCTCAAAAAATTTATGCGGTCCCGGGAACTGCTGGATATATGGCGACACAGAAACCTTGCTACTAGAGACTATACGTTTTATTCCCATCCCCATTCTTCATATTCCCGAATTGATTATTTTCTACTGGACAAAACTCTCACCTTCCGGGTAAAAGATCTGGGTATAGGCCCCATAACCTGGTCGGATCATGGAGCAATTTGGTTGACCTTACGTACCCAGCCTTCTCAGACCGGGTTACGCTTTTGGAAACTTAATGATTCCCTCTTGGAGAATGATGATTTTTGTCAAACCATAAAGAAGGCGATAGAGGAATATCAACAATTTAATGGTTCAGGCGATCACCCCCGGCCTATTTTGTGGGACTGTTTGAAGGTGGTTCTCAGGGGTAAATTTATCTCTCAGGCTTCGCACAGGAAAAAGGTTAATCAAGCAAAAGAAGTAGAACTATTGTCTGATATCTCTGCTTTAGAAAAACAACATAAGGTAACTTTATCTAACAAGGTCTATAGTAAACTGTTGAGGGCCCGTGCGGCATTGAAGGCATTGCAAGCGAGGGATGTTGCCCATAGATTACAGCTTATCCGGCAAGAACATTTTGAATGGGGAAATAAATCTGGTCGACTCTTGGCACGTAAATTAAAAAAACTGTCTATTCAAAATCAGATCACCAGCATTAAAGCGGGAGATGGATCTATTTTGGTCTCAGCAGAGCAGATCCAGAGTCGATTTCAGCAATTTTACGGGGTCTTGTATACGGCAGATTCTGGCATATCTGCCTCCCGTATCGCTGATTACTTAGCCGATATCCCTCTACCCCAATTGACTGAAACGGAGCGGCAATACTTTGAGAAACTTATTACGCCAGCCGAGCTCTCACTCGCCATTAAGGCTCTTAAACCTCATAAAGCGCCTGGGCTCGATGGCTATACCGGCCTCTTTTATAAAAAGTTTACCGACCAGGTTTCCCCTTACTTGCTTGACACTTTTAATGCCTTACGGGATGGGGAGACTTTGCCAGCGGAAGCTAATGTGGCTGGCATCACCATTCTGGCAAAACCAGGCAGAGATCCTCTAGAGTGTGGGTCTTACCGGCCAATCTCTCTTATTAATATCGATTTAAAATTATTAGCCAAGATTTTAGCTAATCGTATGAATAGGGTGATGGCGAAATTGACTCATCCGGACCAAGCCGGATTTATCCCGGGGCGGAAGGCTGCGGACAATGTTAGGAAAATAGTAGATTTACTCTGGAGCGCTAAGAGGGATCACACCCCAGCTGTCTTGTTCGCTATCGACGCTGAAAAAGCGTTTGATATGGTCCACTGGCCATTTTTATTTCGCACTCTGGAAAAAATGAATTTTGGTCCCAAGTTCTTGACATGGCTCTATAGGCTGTATGATAACCCTAGAGCGAGAGTGAAAGTTAATGGGAATTATTCGCATCCATTTCCAATCACTCGGGGAACGCGACAGGGTTGTCCTCTATCTCCCCTGCTGTTCGCTTTATTTTTAGAGCCTCTCACTACCATTATACGGGGAGATCAGACTATATCTGGCATTGCGGTGGGGATGGAGCAATATAAAATGTCGCTTTTTGCGGATGATGTGTTGTTTACTCTCACCAACCCCCACCAATCTTTGTCCAGGGTGATAGGACGCCTGTCCAAGTTTAGCTCGGTTTCAGGCTTTCGGCTTAATCTTGATAAATCTGAGGTTTTGAACCTTTCTCTGCCTCCAGACCAAACCTCACATTTACAACAACAATTCCCCTTAAAATGGGCGGGGTCCAAAATTAAATACCTTGGGATACAAATTGGCCGGAATTTGGACGATCTATTTAAATTGAATTACCTACCTTTGGTGTCCAAGATTTTCCAGGACTTGGACACTTGGAATGACTTGCCCATTTCCTGGACGGGCCGGATAGCTGTGGTTAAGATGACAATACTTCCCAAATTTAATTATCTATTCCAGTCTCTGCCAATCTCAATCTCTACGGCCATGTTAAAAAACTTGGCAGAAAACGCCTGTTCGCTTTTATCTGGAAGCGGAGACCCCCACGGGTGGCACAAACTACTCTTTACCGCCATAAGTTACGGGGAGGCTTGGGGGTCCCAAACCTTCAATGGTACTATGCTGCCGCCCAATTAGCTCCGATATTGGCGTGGCATAGATGTGGCGAGAGACCTAGATGGGTGGATATTGAACAGGCCCACTTAGGTTCCATTCCTATACAAGCTCTTATATGGCAACCTAAGACTTCTTTGAAAATTACCGGTTGTATCTCTTTACCTTTACAAACCACCCTCCAATCATGGGTCAGATGGAAATCTCCATTGGTGGGCACGAGACGGTATTTTTTGAATACCCATTTATTTTACCATGTTTCCTTTTCTCCGGGATGGGACTCTGTATTATTTCGTGAGTGGAAGAATAATGGTGTTACCACAGTGGCTAAACTTAGAGGTAGCACCGCTTTCATGACCTTCCCACAATTGCAGGAAGTATATCAACTTCCACCCTCCGCTTACTATTCTTACTATCAATTACAACACTTCCTCCGTCGGGAGCATATGCAGGAGGAAATAGCTAAGGGCCGATCGCAATTTGAAGGGTGGTGTGCCATGGCTGATCAGCTAAAAAGCGGCTTATCCAAAATATATACCTTATTACAGTACTCGTCCCAACAGCCTCGGTATATGTCTCAATGGGAGGGTGATTTGGGGATCACCCTCTCTGAGGAGGAGTGGGCTCAAATCTTTTCGTATACTAAGTGCTGCTCGGTGTCCTCTTCCCTCACAGAAAATGGGTATAAAATTCTGTTCAGATGGCACCTCACTCCAAGTCGGTTGTATAAAGCTCACTTATGTGACTCTGACCTGTGCTGGAAGGGCTGTGGACAACGGGGCACGCTCCTACACATGTGGTGGGAATGTACTCACGTTAGGAGACTATGGTTGGATGTTCAGGATATTGTCTTGTGTACCCTAAATAAACAGGTGGTATTGACTCCGGTACAGGGCCTTTAAATGCACCGATTGACGGCTCTAAATTCGACTGTACACTTGTTAATCAGTTCTGTCTGGGGGCCCGGTGTTTATTGGCGCTTTTCTGGAAACAAACTACTGTGCCCACTAAATCTTCCTTACTACAAAAATTAGACAATATGAGTGTGATGTATAAGATAACAGCACTAAGGCATAAACAAATACCTAAATTTGAAAAGACGTGGGCTCCGTATCTCCAGTGGAGACGAGATATGGGTCACTCTGATGAGGAAACCCTTGATTCTCCTAGTTAAGACACAGGACGCACAGGAAATCACTCAGACTTGGAGGCCTGGGGCCGTGATATACTTTATTCTACCAATTTGCTCACACATGACGCCAACACATTTATCTATTGGTTTTTCTTTGCCATTTATTGCTAGCTGCAGCTTTTCCTTTCCTGTGGAGCATGGTCATTTCACCAGGGGATCACAGGCGGTTTCTCTTATCAGGCTTGTATTCTATTATAATTCTAGTACATTCCCTATATTCCCTATATTCCTGATCCATTATGTTCCTGTTGTGCAGTGATTATCTGTAATCTATGCCTTGATTATGTGCATTATCTGTTTCTTTGTATTATTTGCGCAGTTCTCTAACTATATACATGTTATTGTATTATGGCTTATAATCAATGTGTTTTGAATAAAAATTATATTGGAAAAAAAAAAGAAAACATTAAATAATAAAATCAAGAAATATAAAATATCATAATAGTAAAATCATTTTCATAAAAAGAATAAATATTTCAAACCAGTTAATGAATAAAATATCCAAAATTTCTTAAATACCTATAAAATATTTTTAAAAATCCAATAATTAAAAAATATTCTATTCCCCCCCCAAAAAAAGTTAAATATTTTGAAAGAGCAGAATTATCAAATAACACCCAATAATTAAAACTAATAAGGATTAAAAATCTCCTGCTCTCCATACCTGTGACCTTCTGATTTCCAGTTACCCTGAGATTGCTGTGGACTCATGGAGGTAGGGCCGCACAAACTTTATCTTCTCTCTCTCTCTCACACACACACACACACACACACAATAACACACTGATTCTCACACTCGCTCCCTGTCTCATATACATGCTTGTGCTCTCACACATACTCCCTCTCTCTCACATACAGAGACTGTCTCTCCCTCACAGACACATAAGGGCAGATTTTCAAAGGGGTACGTGCGTAAGATATGCGTGTACCCCCCCGAAAACCTGCCCCAAGCTCCCCCTGCGCGCGCCGAGGCTATGTTGCATAGTCCCAGGGCTTTCCTGGGGGGGGGGGACGTGTCGGGGGCATGTCGGGGAGGCATGTCGCGGCCGGCGCGTCATCAGGGGTGTTCCAGGGGTGGGGCCGTGGGTGCGGTTCCGGCCCAGGGGCTTGGCCTCGGCCTCCAGACCAGCCCCCGGACTGGAACATGGCGCGCCGGCAGCCGGCCCGGCGTGCGCAAATTACGCCTCATCTTTCTTGGACTCCTCGTCTTCAGTCTTCAGCTTTAGCCTATCCCATGCCTGGATGCAAACACCTTCCAGCAGCGTGGACCACAGCCATCCCCGGGATTGTGTCAGCCGCATTGTGGCACAGGGGCTCACACATACATATATGTTTATAAAATTAAGGAGTGGACTGGGAAGGAACTTTCCTATACCCCTACGTACCCTTCCTCCCTTTTCCCCTCTCCTCCCTGACCCCTAACCCCTTCCTAGCTACTCAAACTGTTTTTTGTTTTTTACCTTACTACTCCTTTGGAGCAGAAGTAACTTCGGCGTCAGCCAGCTGCCGGCGCGCACTTCCCTGGGACAGTCTTTAGAAAAGAAGATGATGAAGAGATACCCACACCTGAACCATTATTTCTAGGTAATGGCTCAAAGGAACCAAATCAAATCAATCTGTAAAAAATGCTAGAACAAATCACTAGCACCTGATGGTATTCACCCCAGAGTTTTAAGGGAACTCAACTATTTATTTATTTATTTGTTTTTCTATACCGATGTTCATCGGACATATCACACCGGTTTACAGTGCAACAGAGGAGTCCATTAGCGTAGACTTCTTGTTTTACAATGGAACATTGTGACATTTAAGATTGAACTTATTAACATTTTACATAGAACTTTGTAACATTTTGCTTTGAACTTTGTAACATATTGCATTGAACTTTATAACATTTTGTATTGAAACTTTATGACAATTTGCATTGAGACTTTATAGCATGCGCAACAGTTGGTCCTTGGGGAGTCATTATGAATCATATTAGAGGAAGAGAAAATTGTTTAAGAATTTGCATCAAGTGTAAAAAAGCTTGGGTTTTTGGGGTTGATCATAATAATAGATTATGTGGATTTGATGTGGGTGTTGAGGAAGGGGGGGTGGGAGCTCGTGTTCATGTGTTGGGTGGTGGGTGGTGGGTGGTAGTTGGGTATGCTGTTTTGAAGAGCCATGTTTTGAGGAATTTTATGAAATTACAGACCAATTTCTGGCAATCTGTAACCTATCAATTAAAATTTGCTTCTATACCTGTGGACTGGAGGGTAGTAAATTTAGCACCAATTTTCAAAAATGGCTCCAGGGGCAACCAGAGCAACTACAGACCAGTGAGCCTGATAACAATGCCTGGTAAAATTGTAGAAACTATATTTAAGAACAAAGTCTCTGGTCATATAAATATAATGTAATGGGAAAGAGCCAGCATGGATTTAGGAAAGGTAAGTCATGTCTTATTAAACTATTGGAATTCTTTGAAGGTGAAAACAAGCATGTGGATAAAAGAGAGCCAATCGATTTACGCCCAAATTTTCGATGGCCCGAGCATGCATGCTGAGCACATTTTAGAAAGGGCCCGGCCACACGCAAAAGTGCCAGGCCATCGAAAAGGGACGGGCGGGGAGGGGGCTGGCCGGGACGGCAGCCATTAGGCTCTGTCCCGGGGAAGCGCGCACTGGCTGCCAACTGGCATGCGGAACTTACTTCATCTATTCAAATAAAGAAAAAAAGGTAGGGAAAAGGGTTTTAGGGGACATGGAGGAGAGGAGAAAAGGGAGGCAGCGTAGGAAGGGGTATAGGGAAGTTCCCTCCCAGTTTATCCCTTTCAAACAGGATCTGAAAACATGGCTCTTTAGAAAAGCTTATAATCTAACATAAAGGCCAAGAAACGGATAACGTCTCTATCAGACCTTTAAACAATATTAGTAAATTGAGTAAAAGACTACTTTATGAGCATGGCACATAGGATAATGAAATGAATTAGCACCTTAATTAACGCATACTTGATGATGTGCTGACCTAGAATTAGTATTTATAATTGTAAGACACTAGATAATGCACGAAACTAGATAATGCATGAATATGACCTGGACAATGTATTAACTGCTTGTATTAAACCCAGAATATGAATGCTGACCCAGAAACAGCACGATGACTTTGTAAACCTTTGTGATCTTTTCTTGGAACAACGGTATATAAACACCTAAATAAATAAATCTAGCATGGCGCTTCTTATAATCGCCCTTAAATCGATCGTTTCTGACTGACATTTGAGGTCTGAAAATGTTTTAAGGGGAACTCTGGTTATGTAAGTTGTTGATAATTGGCTTTTACTTATAGGATGTACTATACAAATCATGATAATACTCATAAAATAATTACTTGAAAATACCGGTGTTTCCTATATATACTGTCTCTTCTTCCTGTTGCAACTAGTAGCGAGAATTGTCAATCTAGAGAGGTTTACATTTGTTAATATGTGTATTATATATATATATAGAGAGAGAGAGAGAGAGAGATATAATATATCTATCTATGTTTCTTGGTGTCAGGTAGCAGGAGCTTTGAAACAAGATGCCAGGAGCCCTTCTAATTATGGCTCTGAAGGTTACCTCTGTTTCCCTGCCCTGCTCCAGGTGCTGATTCAGCAGATAATTTTGCATCTAAAAACCCTACTGGCAATCCTCCAGCTTTAAATGGGATGCTAATGTATTCCTAAAGCAATAAGCAAGCTCTCCTGTAGTGCCAGGTTTGGAGATTTGTAAAAAAAAAACCCAACTATTTATCCTCCCTGAAATGTCTAAGAACATTCTGTAAAAATAAGAAGGAGTTATTAGCAATCCCTGAGTGAAACCAGCCACTGGGCACTGCCTTGAGCACCGAAATTGCACGGGCGTACACAGGCGCGCATTCATTCACTGCCGGCGGGGGCTGCTGGAGGCCGCTTTCGCCGCCGGCTCCCTCCGCCTGGATGAATGCACGCCCTCCCGCCGCCGCCTGGATAAACGCACGTGGAGATGGGGGATTCGGAAAGTGACATCTAGGTATTTATATATATATATATATATATATATATATATAACAAAAGTTGTTATATATATATATATATATATATATAACAAAAGTTGTTATATATATATATATATATATATATATATATAACAAAAGTTGTTATATATATATATATATATATATATATATATAACAACTTTTGTTTTAGTTTTTGCCCTGCGCCTTGCTTCGGGAGGGGGGAAACCATCCACTTCCTGGTACCTGTCATTTCAAATGTCATTTGAAATGACAGGTACCAGCGCACACAGGATACTGTATAGGCGCTGTATTAAGTGCCTATACAGTAAAATGGGTTGCGCGGGCCTAACGCTTCGCCTAACGCTTTGCAGACACAGCTTGCATTTGCAAGCAATTTAAATAGAGTATCGAGCGGTATGTGAAGAGAACTGTGCGTGCGGGGAACGAGGGTGCGCCCGGCACTGCCGCACTCTTTCTAACGCGGCATAACTGTATCAACCTGCTTATTAGCACAACACCTCATTTACAGGTCTATCCAGTAAAGTGCGGCCGCGTTTACCCCGCTCCTAACCCGCGTTCTGCTCACTTTCTGGCCGCGTTAGCACTTCCTGCGATCCCCAATCCCCTTTAACCTACTCCTACCGCGTCCTAAAATCCCCGGGCAACCCCTTCCGCCCGCGGCATGTATATTGCATGCAAACGAGCGAATTAGCTATTCCCTAGCATCCCGTAACCCGCGCCCCGACTATCGCTATTTTACCCTGCCGTTTTGCCCCGCGTTTAACCTGCTAACTTACCGCCTACCCCTACCCCTGCGTTAGAGGCAGGGGTAAGGGTAGGCGGCAAACTTTCCCCCAGCCCCCGCTCTCCTGCCCTGGCCGCGTCCATGGGTGCCTGTCTCCGGGGCAGCCCCAGTCCTCTCCCCTCCTCCCGAAGCAAAAAAAAAAAAAAAATTGCAAGAGAGAGAGAGGGGAGAGGACGGGCAATCCTACACTCGGGATTGCCAGTCCTCCCTCCCCTCCTCCCGAGGCAGGCGCGAAAAGCAGCCTTGCTCCGGGAGGAGGGGAGAGAGGACTGGCAGTGTGAAGCGACTTACTTTTTGCAGCCCCCCCCTCCGGACATCGGCGAGGACGGGATTGCCAGTCCCACCTCCCCTCCTCCCGAAGGAGGGCGCGAAAAGCAGCCTTGCTCCCGGAGGAGGGGGGAGGGGACTGGCAGTATAAAGCGACTTACTTTTTGCAGCCCCCCATCCGGACATCGGCGAAGACGACCGCGGCTCCCCTCTCCTGCCTCCAGCTGCTCAGGAAGATGGACGTCACGTCTTGAGCAGCCATCAGCAGAAACGGATCGCGGCTCCCCTCCCCTGCCTCCTGGCGAAGATGGACGCCTGCACGGGGGAAAGCGGCCCCTGTGCGTGCAATTGGCCGCTCAAGACGTGACGTCACATGCCGTGATGCCAAACGTCATTTGAAATGACATTTGAAATGACAGATACCAGCGTGTCCGTGAAGCGTTAGGCCCGCGCACCCAGGATACTGTATAGGCGCTGTATAGCGCTGTATACCGTAAAATGGGTTGCGCGGGCCCAACGCTTCACGGACGCTTCTTAGACGCAGCTTGCATTAGCAAGCTATACATACAGGATCGAGCGGTAGGTGAGCTGCACTGTTCGTGCGGCAACCGCGGGTGCGCCCGGCACTAACGCAGCTCTTCCTACCGCTCGTTACTGGATTGACCTGTTAAATGAAGAATCTCGTGCCCAGGAGCGGTGCCTGGGCGCGGGTCGCAACACGGAGCACTGGCTCTCCCGCATTTTTTACAGTATCGGCCTGATTGGTGTTGGTGATTTGCTATCTTCTCGTTTCTCCACAAAACTTTGAAACAGGAAGAAGGCGCGGGACAGCAGGTCTGGCGAGGCTACAGGCCCGGGCGCCGCTTCAACCGCAGGGGCAAGCAGCAGATAAGCGCCGATCTCCAACCCTACCCCATGCTGGCGGAGGGCGTCCTGCAGGCCAGGAATTGCAGCGGGAAAGAGAACATGAAGGCTGCCTCGCCCCCTCGGTGGCCTGCATGAACGCATCACATCTTTCATCCGTTTGAAATGCATATTCCTCCGTAATTACACTACAACGTACGCATTAATTCGCAAACAGCAATCACAAAGCAAATTAATAAAATAATGCAGAGCCCATCAAAGGTTTGGCAAAATAAAAAATAAAAAATGCCAGGCCTTCAGTTGTTTATGAAGACCTTTCAGATCATCGATCTGCCACGGCGCACTCGGTGACGGATTGCAGGGAACAGGTTGCGCGCTCAGAAAAAGTGCCCTGGACGGCGAACTTCACGCCTTGCTGGCGCTACTGGAAGACGTTTATCTGAAGATCTGATCGGACACGAATGCTGCAGGGCGAGGGAGACGCTGAGTCCCACCCTGACCTGGCACCGGGTGGGGGAAGGAAGCCTTTCCAGAGCTGGGATACGGAGCTGCTGCGGTGGTGCCTTGCGGGCAGGATTGCTGCAGCTCAGGCTTCTGCCCCGCCCATCCCTATTTCTTTCCCTCCCCACCCCCTGAAAACTGGGGCGTCCTACCAACCCGGGAGAAGGGGACCGCCTGCAGCCAGGAGCAGCAGGGAAGCTGCCAGCCACCCGCAGCACCGAGGAAGCGGAGCCAGCTCGGAGGGGAGACCGCAGCTGCACTTTTGTTTTTTTCTTCCCCTGGGAGCCATTCCGGTGCTTCAGGAGCAGGGAGACCCCCAGAGACTCCAGTAAATCTTTCCTACTGGGAGCAGTGAGTTTGTGACTGGCAAGAACTCTGGTTAGGGTTTTAGGGCCCAGACTGAAACTATCCTAAAAGTAACAGCAACTTGCCAGCTTAACGGGGGTGGCCAAGCGACTGCTTTCAGAAATATGGATGCAGTTGCCAGGATAAATTCCATTTGTTGCTCCATTCCCAGGCCTAAGGAAAGCACCTGCAAAAGGACTAAAGTACTGCATTTTGTGGTTATGTACAACCTTCACTTTGGACAAAGCATACATTTATATATATATACTGGATATATATTTTATTTTTTTGGGGGGTGGCTCCCTGTTTGGGTACTGAGGTCCCCCTGAAATGTACTGTTTACATTTGCTGTGGGGTTAGTAGCCTGCCCTCAGTTAAGAGGCTGGATTTGGGGAAGATCATTTATTGCTAGGTCTGTCTGTACCTGCTGCATGCTTATTTTGTGATGTGCATTTATGCTATTGTTACTGCTACTTAACCATTTTAGGTCACATCGCGCGAAAAGTTATATGTACTGTGTAACATACCTCTAGGAACTAGGGCAGAGAAATGTTGAATCATCATTGTGACATGAAAAGACTGACAATAGAGTGCTGTCTCTTTAAGAGCTGGGGGGGGGGAAAGGAGATTCAAAATTGGATTGTATTGAGCATGTGCAACAGATCACTGCTACAGCCTGAACAGAGTTTCTGCCCTGCTCTGAACTAATAAATATTATCTGTGCTGATTAAGGTTCTCTTTTCTGGAACCCTGCTGTGGACGACTTGGGAGTAATTGAACTGTGCCCTGTCAGGATTTGAAGCTTTTCTTTCGGATAGAGGCTGCTGTATTGTGGATTTGACAGTTGAAGCAAAGAGCAATACTGATGCCATCTTCAGCTCTAAATTCAAATGGACACACAGTAGGGTACAATCTGGAACTTTGCTTGTTTTTTGTTTGTTTGTTTATTTATTTATTTATTTATTTATTTAAAGTTTTTTATATACCGCCGCTCATCAGAGATATCACGTTGGTGTACAGAGAACAGGAACATATGCCGGAGCGTTATACATTTAACATGGGTTAATATATGAATTCTTGAACATGAAACAGGTAAAAGTAATTAAATCGAAACAATCATTCAGATGCAACTTAACTGAACTGATTAGAGACTGCTTAAGGTCGGGTGCTATTATCACATGCTGATTCTGGTTGAAATACTTAACATGAGTTTATGAAAAAGTTGAGTTTTCTCTTGTACTATATACATGTGTTTATATGAAAAATGCAGATGCTTAGGAAGTGAACAGATTTATTTCAGTCATTCATCCCAGTAAAGATAAAACTGTTACTCACTAAAGAGCATGTGGATTCATTTCTGATACTGGGCTGGGAATCAAAGTGCAGGTTTCAGACACAAGGAGTCATAAAGAAATTTGAACTTCAAGGGTTACAACTGCATTCTGTGTGAATCAATAAATCCCCCAGGCAAGCTTTTCCCCTCCATTCTGTTGTAGTGTACTGTGTCCCCAGACCCCTTCTGTAAGGGTGTCGGGGGCTGAGGTCAGAAGCAGAAGTACAGGGGTGAAGCTTGTGGGGAGTGCGGGGGCAGGGGAAGGGAACCAGGTAACCGAATCTGCACTCACTCACTTCTTCCCAGCCAGATTCAACAGGGTTAAGTAGGACATTGTATTTCTTCTAAGGTCACACAAATATCCAGAGGGGAGGCTCACGTGTAGGACCCTTCAAAGCTTTAAAACTCAGTCCTGCCATCTGAAAAACAATTCTTTGGGCCACATATAACCAGTGATGTGCGCCCTTACGTTCAATAAAGAAAGAAGCCTCACTGCTGCATTTTACAGCATCTGCAAACCCCCTCACTCTGCGGTCAGGGAGACCAATATTACCAGTTTTGAGGGTAACATTCAGTAAGAAGTTAGCCGGACAACTTTTCCCAGATATTCTGTGGGATAAACGTCCCGCTGAACCTAACTGGTTAAGTGGCACCATATACAAAATAAATAGATGCATGGTAGGCCTGTGGCCCAATAACACTCCCCCCCCCCCCCCCCCAAAAAAAAATATTTCATCACTGGCCCTGCCAGGCTGAGCCACCCCATCCCCTTAAACCCCTCCGAAAAGTTAAACAAATGTGGGGTCTGCAGATCCATCCCACAGTTCCCTCCTTCCCTTTTTTTATTTTGATGATGTTTATTTGTAATTTTGTAGATTACTGATGTTTATTTGTATGGATGGTTTATATTTTTTTCTTTGGATTGTTTTGAGTTATCTGATTTAATTGCTTGGTATGTATTTGGTGATTTAATAAAGATGTTTTTTTAATATTTGTATAAGATTGATAGCTGTATGGCTTTGTGTAGTTTGTGATGCTTCTTCTATTGCTGACATTTTCTGCCAGATTGTTACCAGCAATCCAGTTTTGTTACGGGTGCATGCTTTACTGTCACCATTTAGTGCACGACTGGACTTACTCTGCTGAGGTTCGCCCCTCTATGTACTGAGCATAGTCCCCACCTCCCAGCCTCACAGAGCATGAGCCCATGGTACCGGAGAAACAGGCTCCATTGCTCCGGATGTTTTTACTGACATCTTTTTTTTTATCACTGACTGTCAGTAAATTTACTCTCACGCCCCCACAAATCCCTGCTTTTGCTCTTGAAGAAGACATTTTATGGGAGCCACAAAAACAGAAAACAAGACCACGACCTAGTGACATCATTTTCCGTCCCTGGGACAGGGCATAGAAGGATTCCAGAGCAATTACTGCTGTGGTCTGGCAAGTTTCTGTCACGGAGCTCCTGCACTGTGTATGGACAGGGCTGCAGATGAACGCCTCCTTTCCTCTCAATACCCTGCTGCTTCTCCTGATCACCACACCCTTGTTGCTTGTAACCATTTTCCATAATAAAAGAAGTTTCTTTTTTGTCTGTCTTTCATAGATTGTAAGCTCTATGGAGAAGGCACGTCTCTCATGTGTATTTCTGCTGTGCTGTGTATGTCTTGGTAGTGCTTTGGAATCAGTAGTAGTAGTAGTTGCTGATCTTCCTTTACTGGTATTTTTCTTTGCAGGTCTATTGGATCATGGCCCCACAGTTATAATTAAAATGCCTGATGCTGCCTCTTTAAGAGCTCCGGGTGGTAGTTTCCTGATCTTGGGCAGCTTACATGTACAGGTTCCACCTTCCAACCATAACAAAAAAACCACTCATGGCCAGCCTGGTGCCTCAGTGGCACTGCCGTGCATCGCCACATGGGGGTAGGGACCTGGGTTTGAGTCTCAGGTCAGGTCTTCCAGTTCCTGAGTTGTCTGGGGCTGGGGATGCTGTGGGGTTAGGATTTACAACCTCTAGGGGATGGGGGCAGAGCCGGTGCAGGGGTGTTAGGCACCCTAGGTGAACCTTCTGCCTTCCGCCCGCCTCTTCCCTCCCCCGTCCTGACCTCATTCTCTGCGACGCCGCTCGTGGCCTGCTGAGTGTCTGCTTTTCTCGGCCGCGAGCGGGATGGGCGCCGCTTGCAACCCCACATGGCTGCTCTTTGCCGCCCCCTAATGGTTGGTGCCCTGGGAGACCTCCTAGTTTGTCTAATGGGATGCACTGGCCCTGGGGTGGGGGCAGCAGGGGGGGGGGGGAGAGAGTCCCAGTTAGTGTGCAATGCTAACTCCATGGCCAGACTAAGGACCCATGACTGCAGGATTTCCGATGAATGTCACAGCACTGGCTGGGCTAAGGGAGTCAGGAGGGGGGAGAAAGCCCAGGTAGTTATGAACGAAGGCTCCACTAAGGGCCAGTTCCAACTTTCATGCAAATTATATTCCACTTTGATAAGGCGGGCTATAAATCAAATAATGAAACGAAGCAAACAGAGGAGGAGACTGCTGGGCCAAAATATCTCCCAAGCCGGAATGCCTTTTGTGGTGCACTTACAGTTCATGGTAAAATGTCAACGTTTGCTCATTCTGTTCTGTTCTGATCTGATGAAGCTTCCGGAAGCTACTCAAGAAATGGATTGGGTTAGTCTAATGAAGAGACATCTGTCGCCTTAATTTTTTAAAAAACTTTTGTTAATTTTTATTTCCAAATGTAGCAGAGTCGTGAACGTGCTCGTCGGCAGGGAAGGGCGAGGGTGTTTGCTGGGTTGTGGAAGTAGCTCGGGTAGGTCAGCGTATTGATTTAGAGGTGCTGCCTCTGTCAGGTCTTTGCCCTTTTCAACATTTTAACTCTGTTTCAGGCACCTGGTCCTGTGCGCATTCATCATAAAAAAATCACTGTTTCTGTTTGCACAGAGGAGGAGGGAAAAAAAATGTAGGGTTCTGCCCAATGCTGCTGTAAGTGCTGCATGTTCCTGGAGTAGTTTCTCTAATTATTAGCTGCTCTGTCTGTCAAGTACCAATGCAGCTGAACCGCACACGATAATCCATGTCAGCTTGAAAAGGCTGGCGGCCCCTCAAGAGAGAGAGATTTGCTCACGTCTGGAGCCTTCATTGCTTCGCAGGCTCCTGTGTCAGGCTACAGGGTTAGAGCTATTTCCCATAACTTAGCATTTCAGACTAATGTACAGACCATGGCGCAGTTCCAGCGGCTACAGCCGAGGCTGCACCAGGGAGTCTGTGGACTTTTGTGCACAGAAGAAATCAGAAGCAACCACAAAAAAAAAACAACTGAGAGCTGGGAAATTCTCCATGGTTTCTCTTAGGCTCCACAGTGTTAGGCGCCCTAGGTGAGCCTTCTGCCTTGTGCCCGCACCCCTCTCCCGACCACGGCACCATTCACTGAGATGCCGCTCGTGGCCCGCCGAGTGTTTGCTTTTTTTTTTTTTTGGCCGCCAGCAGGGTGGGCTCTGCTTGCAGCCAGCCGATTCTGTGCTTCTCTGGGCCACGAGCAGGATGGGAGCCGCTCGTGGCCCCCACATGGCTGCTTTTCAGCGCCCCCTAATGGTTGGCACCCAAGGCGACCACCTATGGGACGTACCGGCCATGGTCTCCGGGCAGGCTCTTCCACTCCTGGTTTTTACCATCCTTGTGTGCATGTAGATATAATCTTGATTTCCCTAAGACAAGCAGGATTACAAATCTATGCATACAAAGGTGGTAAAAAAAAAAAAAGGACTGGATCAATCTGACCCAGAAAAATCGAGCCAGTTAGAACTTAAGAACATAAGAACATGCCATACTGGGTCAGACCAAGGGTCCATGAAACCCAGCATCCTGTTTCCAACAGTGGCCAATCCAAGTCACAAGTACCTGGCAAGTATCCAAACATTAAATAGATCACAAGCTACTATTGCTTATTAATTAATAGCAGTTTATGGATTTTTCCTCTAGGACAGTGGTTCTCAACCTTTTTCCCCATCGGGACACACCTGACAGACCACGCTCATATGTGTGACACACTGCTCATTACAATTCATGGCGGAAATAAAAAATAAAGGCCAAGTATTATTTTTATTGTTAAGAATGACACAAGGAAAAGACACGTATTCTGTCTGAACAGAAATAGCATAAATAGTAAACATCCCACATCAAAACAGCACCAATTTCCAGCACTTAAACACCTTACCTAAGAAAAGGCAACAATGAAAATATTACACCAGGCCTTAAGACACCAATACACCTCTTATTAGGAAAACGGTACAAGCCAGGCTGCTATAGAGCCCTACACAGAAACTACACGTCAGCAGAAAACCTCACCTAAATTACATGTGCTGATCCTCACATAACAAAGAATAAAGAGACCCTAAAGCATAACTAGAAGCATGCAGACAAAACTGAACTGGAAACCGCAACAAGTCAGAGTCTCTGTATGCAGTGCAACAAAGGAAAAAAAGAAACATCACCAGTCCTTATAAAACAAATCAAGAAATATAAAATCAATAGCAGTAAAACCATAATAATAAAAAGAACAGATTATTTCAAAACAGCTGATGAATGGAATATCCAATAATTAAAAACATATCAAAAATTTCTAGATACCAATAAAATATTTCAAAATAACAGACATAAAGGCTCAATAATGAAAAATAATAAGGATATAAAAAATGTTTTGCTCTGCATACCTGGGAACGTTTGATATCGAGGTGCCCTCTCACACTGGCTCTCAATCGCGCACATATACACATGCTTTTTCTCTCACTTAAATAGGCTCTTAATTACACATTTACACACATGCTGTCTGTTTTTTCATGCTTACACACATGATTTCAATCACACACATACATGCTGTCTTTTTCTCACACACATGCTTACATACATGCTCTCTCTTTCTTTCATTTACACACAGGCTGTCAATCACATACTCACATGCTCCCTCACCTAAACCAGCTCTCAGTCACACACAGACACACATGGTCTCTCTTTCTCTCATTTACTCACAGGCTCTCAATCACATACTCACATGCTCCCTCACCTAAACCAGCTCTCAGTCACACACAGACACACATGCTCTCTTTCTTACACACACAGGCTCTTAATCATACATACACATGATCTCTCTCACACACAAAGGATCTCAATCACACACACATACTCTTTCACACAAACAGGTTTTCAATCACAAACTTACACATACAGGCTCTCAATCACACAAATACTCTCTTTCACATATATAGGCTCTCAATCATTCACATACTTGCTGTCTCACTCACACACACACACAGGATCTCAAATACATATATGCTTGCTCATTCACTCACTCTCAAACCCCACCCCCCCAAACTAGCAGCAGCAGCAGCCTCCTCCAATTCCAACCCTAAAGGCAGCAGCGCTTTCAGCCCTCGCAGAGAAAGGAGTCCCATCGGCTGTGGGGGTTGATGTTGTTCCTCACTTCACTTGGAGCTGCTCATTCTTCAGGCCCTGCCTCTATTCTCTTCTTCGGGCTGATGCTACCCACACTAGCAAGGTATCTTCTTCCAGCGCATGCATCTGCTGCTCACCACTTCCTCTTCCGGGCCACGGAGGGGGGGGGGGGGGGGGAGGGACGGGAAGAAGAGAGCATGCTGGTGCCGCTGACTCCAGTTGTCCTGCCGCATTTCGCCTGGGCTATCAGCATTCTAAGCATGGGCAGAGGACCTATTTCGCTTGGGTAGGGGGAGCAGCTGGGTCAGTGGGGGACTGGGAAGTGTGGTGGCAACCTGTGTGTGCTTGGCGACACACTAGTGTGTTGCGACAAACCGATTGAGAACCGCTGCTCTAGGAACTTATCCAAACCTTTTTTAAACCCAATTACACTAACTGCCCTAAACACATCCTCTGGCAATGAATTTCAGAGCATAACTACGCGCTGAGTGAAAAATAATTTTCTTCAATTTGTTTTAAATGAGCTACTTGCTAACTTCATGGAGTGCCCCCTGGTCCTTCTATTATCTGAGAGAGTAAATAACCGTTTTATATTAACCTGTTCAAGTCCGTTCATAATTTTGTAGACTTCTATCATATCCCCCCTCAGCCGTCTCTTCTCCAAACTGAACAGGCCTAACCTCTTTAGCCTTTCCTTATAGGGGAGCCGTTCCATGCCCCTTATCATTTTGGTCGCTCTTCTCTGCACTTTCTCTAGTGCAATTATATCTTTTTTGAGATGCAGCAACCAGAACTGCACACAGTATTCAAGATGCGGTCTTAATATGGAACAATACAGATGCCTTATGATATCCATCGTTTTATTTGCCATTCCCTTCCTAATAATTCCTAACATTCTCTTTGGTTTAGGTGCTTCACCCAGCCTGAACCAAAGTGATGGACAATCACATGGTTTAATTTCAAGCAGGAGGCTTATAGGGAGCAAAAGTAGCAACATTTTGCCACAGTGTGATGATGTTTTGTGTAACCCATCACTGTTCATGATGACACATGGTAACTTTTGAAGGGAATGTCACTGGGTTTGGTTCAATATGTTGTCATGCTGCTGCTGCCCATGAAGGTTGGTAGGCTTCAGAGTCATTCAAAAAAAAAGGAACTGCTGGCCATACCATGTAGATTCCTAGGGAGCAATTTTCCAAGACCATGTGTGCTTTTTTTTTAACTGTATATTTATTGAAATTGGCAGATCAACCAAAGAATTCTATCATACAAATTCAGCAGGTATAGCAACAGTACTCAATGGAAGTACAGTACAGTAGATGCAATAATACAAATAAAATGCAATAGTAAGCCTCACTGCAGTAAAACGTCAAATCTGTGACTTGAAACAAATTCCCAGTACTTCCCCATATTTGATCATATAGAACACTATTATTTCTCAGCTCATATGTCAATATCTCAATTGGGGCCACCTCGTGCACCATGTATGCTTTTTACCACTGGGATTCTCAAAATGAAAATGCTTGTGTACTTGCACTTTGAAACTTGCTTTGGGGACAAAGAATATGCGGTCACTTTCATGTGTTTTTCGCTGAAGGGAGAATTTTGCTGGAAAAATATGCAAGAAGAGTTAAAAATGTATTTTCCATTGATAACATAGAAACATAGAAATGACGGCAGAAGAAGACCAAACGGCCCATCCAGTCTGCCCAGCAAGCTTTCACACGTAGGGGTACATTTTCAAAAACAGCGCGCGCGCGAACAAAAGTACGCTGGATTTTATAAGATACGTGCGTATCTTATAAAATCCGGGGTTGGCGTGCGCAAGGGGGTGCACATTTGTGCAACCTGCTTGCGCCGAGCCTGGTGCGCACTGCCTGTTCCCGCCAAGGCCGCTCCGAAATCGGCCTTGGAGGGAACTTTTCTTCCGCCTCCCCTCACCTTCCCCTCCCTTCCCCTACCTAACCCACCCCCCCCAGCCCTATCTAAACCCCATCCCTACCTTTCAGGTCGATACAGTAAAGTGTGCTCCGTCGGAGCGCACTGTCAGCCTGCTCTGGACGCGTGTTTTCCCTTACCCCTTATTCAGTAAGGGGAGGAAAACACGCGGCCCACCCGCGGCACCTAATAGCGCCCTCAACAAGCAAATGCATGTTGATGGCCCTATTAAGTATGCGCGCGGGATCCAGTAAGTAAAATGTGCAGCCAAGCCGCACATTTTACTCTAAGAAATTAGCGCCGACCCAAAGGTCGGCGCTAATTTCTTCCGGTGCCAGGAAAGTGCACAGAAAAGCAGTAAAAACTGCTTTTCTGTGCACCCTCCGACTTAATATCATGGCGATATTAAGTCGGAGGTCCCCAAAAGTAAAAAAAAGTAAAAAAAAAAAAAAAATTTTGAATTCGGCCCGCGGCTGTCGGGCCGAAAACCGGACGCTCAATTTTGCCGGCGTCCGGTTTCCGAGCCCGTGGCTGTCAGCGGGCTCGAGAACCGACGCCGGCAAAATTGAGCGTCGGCTGTCAAACCCGCTGACAGCCGCCGCTCCAGGCCATAAGGAGGCGCTAGGGACGCGCTAGTGTCCCTAGCGCCTCCTTTTCCTCGTTTGCACTGCGTCGCCTAATTTGCATACTGGATCGCTCGCACCGGCCCTCAGACACACCCCCTCCCACCCCTTTTACGAAGCCCCGGGACTTACGCACGTCCCAGGGCTATGCGCGCGCCGGCGGCCTATGCAAAATAGGCGCGCCGGCGCGCAAGTGCCCCGCGCACGTAAATCCGGCCGGATTTACGCACGCAGGGCTTTTAAAAGCCGGCCCTTATTTTTCTCATACGTATCTGTTACTCTGACCACTGAGGTCAGGGTACTTATTGGTAACTTTTTGGTTCTAATTTCCTTCCACCCCTGCCATTGATGAGGAGAGCAGTGCTGGAGCTGCATCAAAGTGAAATATCAAGCCTAATTGGTTAGGGGTAGTAACTGCCGCAATAAGCAAGCTACTCCCACGCTTATTTGTTTACCCAGTCTGTGTAATTTAGTTCTTGTTGGTTGTTGTCTGAATATACATCCTCTTTTCTTCATTCCCCCTGCCACTGAAGCAGTGAGCTACACTGGATATGCATTGAAAGTGAAGTATCAGACTTATTTGGTTTGGGGTGGTAACCGCCGCAACAAGCAAGCTACTCCCACGCTTATTTGTGGATGCAAATTCTTTTTCCCACATTTCCTCTTGCCGTTGAAGCATAGAGCAATGTTGGAGTCGCATTAACTGTGTGTATGTTTATTGAATAAGGGTATTAATCACCAGTTAGTAGCCGTCATTCCCGCAAGCTACCACCATGCCTCTTCTCTTCATCCACATCCTCAAGACTTTATGGATCCATAGTGT
Organism: Rhinatrema bivittatum; assembly: GCF_901001135.1. Lineage (NCBI taxonomy): Eukaryota > Metazoa > Chordata > Amphibia > Gymnophiona > Rhinatrematidae > Rhinatrema > Rhinatrema bivittatum. The sequence goes on along the minus strand of NC_042621.1, from coordinate 297,538,320 downwards.
TTATCCCACGCCCCTTTGAAATCCTTCACAGTTTTGGTCTTCACCACTTCCTCCAGAAGGGCATTCCAGGCATCCACCACCCTCTCCGTGAAGAAATACTTCCTGACATTGGTTCTGAGTCTTCCTCCCTGGAGTTTTAAATCGTGACCCCTGGTTTTGCTAATTTTTTTCCAACGGAAAAGGTTTGTCATTGACTTTGGATCATTAAAACCTTTCAAATATCTGAAAGTCTGTATAATATCACCCCTGCTCCTCCTTTCCTCCAGGGTATACATATTTAAGTTCTTCAGTCTCTCCTCATAAGTCATTTGATGAAGAGCACCCACCGTTTTGGTCACCCTTCTCTGGACCGCCTTCATCCTGTCTCTGCCCTTTGGAGATACGGTCTCCAGAACTGAGCACAGTACTCCAGGTGAGGCCTCACCAAGGCCCTGTACAAGGGGATAATCACTTCCCTTTTCTTACTTGATATTCCTCTCTCTATGCAGCCCACCATTCTTCTGGTTTTAGCTATCGCCTTGTCAAATTGTTCGCTGACTTCAGATCGTTAGACACTATCACCCCAAGATCTCTCTCCTGCTCCATGCACATCAGCCTTTCACCCCCCATCAAATACATTTCTTTCGGATTTCCACACTCCATATGCATGACTCTGCACTTCTTGGCATTGAGTCTCAGCTGCCATATCTTCGACCAGTCTTCCAGCTTCCTTAAATCTAGCCTCATTCTCTCCACTCCTTCCGGCGTGTCCACTCTGTTGCAGATCTTAGTATCATCCGCAAATAGACAAATCTTACCTTCTATCCTGTCTGCGATGTCGCTCATGAAGATATTAAACATGTCCGGTCCCAACACCGACCCTTGCGGCACTCTGCTCATCACCGCTCTCTCTTCAGAGTAAGTTCCATTTACAATCACACAATGAGGTAGATCTTCAAAACATATGGGCGGCGCAAACAAAAGTACACCAGATTTTATAAGATACGCGCATAGCCGCACGTATCTTATAAAATCCGGGGTCGGCGCATACAAGGCTGCGCAAAATCGGCAGCCTGCGCGCACCAAGCCACGCAGCCTGCCTCCGTTCCCTCCGAGACCGCTCCAAAATCGGAGCAGCCTCAGAGGGAACTTTCCTTCTGCGTCCCCCCACCTTCCCCTATCTACCCCACCCCCCAGCCCTACCTAAATCCCCCCCTACCTTTGTTGGGCAAGTTACGCCTGCTTGAAGCAGGCATAACTTGCGCGCGCCGCCCCGGCATCCCCCGGCACAGGCCGCAGTGCCGGGGGACTTGGGACTGCCCTCCCGGCCCACCCCTGAACCGTCGCCAAGCCCCCGGACACGCCCCAGACACGCCCCCTCCCGCCCCTTTTACGAAGCCCCGGGACTTACACACGTCCCGGGGTTTTGCGCGCGCCGGCGGCCTATGCAAAATAGGCGCGCCGGCGAGCAAGTGCCCTGCGCGCGTAAATCCGGGAGGATTTACGCGCGCAGGGGTTTTAAAATCTACCCCACTGTCTTCTGTCCTTCAACTAGTTTGCTATCCAGGTCATCACTTGGCACTCACTCCCAAGCTTCTCATTTTATTCACAAGCCTCCTGTGCCGAACTGTATCAAAAGCTTTCTGAAATCCAAGTAGATGACATCGAGCGCTCTTCCTCGATCTAATTCCCTAGTCACCCAATCAAAAAAGTCTATCAGATTTGTCTGACAGGATCTTCCCCTGGTGAATCCATGCTGCCTCTGGTCCAGCAATTCTGCTTTCTTTCAGCAACGACTCCATTACTTTTTCCACCACCGAGGTGAGGCTAACTGGCCTGTAGTTTCCAGCCTCCTCTTTGCTCCCACTCTTGTGAAGCGGGACCACCACCGCTCTTCTCCAATCACTCGGCACCACTCCCATTTCTAGGGATCTATTGAACAGGTCACACAGCGGACCCGCCAGCACATCTCTGAGCTCCCTCAGTATCCTGGGATGAATCCCATCAGGCCCCATAGCTTTGTCCACTTTCAGTTTCCCCAGCTCTTCCCATACATTCTCTTCCGTAAATGGAGTTTCATCCATTCCACTCCCCTCCAGTTTCTTGTTAACTAGAGACGGTCCTTCTCCAGGGTCTTCTTTAGTGAACACCAAACTGAAGTATTCATTTAATATTTCTGCCATTTTTTCATCTGTCTCCACCCATAGATCCTTTTCACCTTTCTATTTCACTATACCACTTTGGACTTTTCTCCTTTCACTGATGTATCTGAAAAATGTTTTGTCACCTCGCTTTATCTCTTTGGCAATCCTTTCTTCTGCTTGACTTTTCGCTTTCTTGATTACTTTCTTCGTCTCCCTCAGTTTTACCAAATATTCTTCCTTGTGATCCTCCCTTTAGGATCTTTTATATTTCTTAAACGCTGTTCTTTTATCTTTTATTTTATCAGCCACCTCCTTTGTGAACCAGATAGGTTTCATTCTTTTTTTGCTTTTCTTTACTTTTCTAACATATATATTAGTCGCGTCAATAATTGCTCCTTTTAGTTTGGCCCACTGTTCCGCATCTCTTGTTTTCTCCCAACCTTCTAGTTCTTCCTCCAGGTACTTCCCCATTTCAACAAAATCTGTGCTTTTGAAACACAAAACCCTGATCTTTGTGTGACTTCTCCGTATCGTATTAGTGATATGAAACCATACCGTTTGATCACTGGTGCTGAGGTGAGCACCCACCTGGACATTAGAGACATTATCCCTGTTAGTGAGCACTAAATCGAGTATAGCTCCCTCCCTTGTGGGTTCCATTACCATTTGTTTGAACAGAGTCACTTGCAGGGCATCCACTATCTCTCTACTACTGTTAGATTCCGCAGAAGGGATTCTCCAGTTTACATCCGGTAGATTGAAATCTCCAACAGTCACCACTTCTCCCTTCTTACTCATCTTTCGGATGTCTTCAATTAGATCTCTGTCTAGTACTTCTATTTGATTTGGAGGTCTGTAAACCACGCTAATAAAAATAGATGCCCCATCATCTTTTTTTAGGACGGCTCATAACGCTTCTTCTTTGCCCCATTTTCCCCGCAGCTCGGATGCTTGGATATTGTTTTTGAGATAAAGAGCCACTCCTCCCCCTTTTCTGTCCTCTCTGTCCTTCCCAAAAAACACAAAGGAAGGCGATCTATAAAAGCCGTCAGGATGAACAAAGGGGATAGATGCCAGATGTCTTGTAAATTCCTTTATTGAAGTGGAGACACTTGAAAAGTGGAGGTTTCAACGTGAATACGCTCATGAGATCTAATAATACTGTTGGTCCCATAGTCATCTATGTGACCTTCGACATACAGATATCTTTACTCGTGAATCAGAGAGAATATAAGCCCCTGAGGCAGCCGTTTTCAAGCGGCGAAACTCGGCCTGAGTCGGGCTAATATTGTGTCTCCACTTCAATAAAGGAATTTACAAGACATCTGGCATCTATCCCCTTTGTTCATCCTCTCTGTCCTTCCTTACAGGCCGATACAGAAAAAGTCGCAGGAGAACGAGCACTATCACCTGGATGTCCCGGGCCCCAGAGCCCAGTTCCTTCGGGGCTAGTGTGCTCCGAGCAGGACTCTTTCAGTCCCATCCCGGGTAGGGAAGCTTTGGTTCATTCCAGGAGTCTGGACTGATCCGGGTACGTACAGAGAAAGGAAAATTGGTCCTTACCTGCTAATTTTCATTCCTGTAGTACCACAGATCAGTCCAGAGTCCTGCCCATTTCAGAGTTGGGGAAAATGGAGAGTCCGCTCGGCCGTTAGTTCTTTCATATTCTGCAGATTTATAACATGTTCTTATAGTGTATGCCCCCTCTTACAGGGTGTGGGTATGGGCATGTTTTCGTTAGTAACATTACAGGTTTCATTCCCTCTGCTCTTCGGGGGTACAGTGTAATACTGACAGAGTCTAGGTGGCACCTCGGGGTATAGGGCAGAGTCTGGTCAAACCTCTCTGTCTCCATCTACTGGAAGGGAGGCAAAACCCAAGGAGTCTGGACTGATCCAAGGTACTACAGGAACGAAAATTAGCAGGTAAGGACTGATTTTCCTATGCCACCTGGAAGCGAGGACTCTGACAGGGGAAGGACCAACACCTGGTCCATCTGGATTCATCACCCCAAACCCGCCTGCTGCATTCTGAACCATCACCTAGGGGACGTCTACTACCATAGAGACCACTGCAACAGAGATGGGACCAAGACCAAGGACTAGAGATGAGTGTGGCACATTCACATCTGAGGAAACTCATACTAGGTCTGGCCAGAGCAGATACACTTTATTGAGCTTAATGGTAAAGCAACACAAAAGAAACAAAACAGGCTGAGAGATAAACAACACACACATGCACACATGGAAAGAAAAGACAAGAATACTTACCTCAAGGGACTCTGTTCTAAAAGAGAAAACAACACAACGATTCAATTTCTTAAAACACAAATGTGTAGTATAAACATAGAGTAAAGAAGAGCACTGCAAAGCTCATTGTGGTATTCAGCTTAAGGATGTAGGAGAAAAGAAATGTAACTATTAATAGTGTTTTCAGATATTTTTACACTAAAGAAAAAGTTTGAAATGTATCAAATTTCAAATTGTTGTCTAGGTATCTACACAAGTATACAAAAGCCTTTCATGCTACATCATTGATGCCAGCCAGGTCTACGTTATTTTATTTTTCCCTAGTACAATAACATTTATTAGCCCATTCAGCAAGCCATCGCTTCTTTTCGCAGAGCACTCCATGCTCATTAGCCAAGTTCGGCAAGCGGCCATCCATCGCATGTCCCTTTGTTCAATTTTAGGGTTTTCCAGGTGAAGTCTATGATCATTATGGGATCCTCTTCCAGCCTCTTGCAATCATCTTGCACTCCAAAATGTATAACTTCACTGTCTTACACTCTCCCAATTAAAGGTTTCTGCAAAGCTTGCAAATCTAAAAGCAAACAAAAAAAAGAGAATGCATGGACAGTTTATGAAGAAAATGTCTGTCAAAAAGAAGAAGACAACTTAAAGGACAAAAGAGAAGCTAATTGCATATATATATGTACCCTCTGTCTCTCTGTGAGACTGTGCAAACCTGTGGTGGAACTAGGAAAATATATGAATATATATGAAATAAAAAAAAGGAAAAAAATGTATTCTGCACCTCCCACCTTACAAATCCAGTCCCGAATCTGTCTGTGCGGGTTGACCTACCCCACTCCCACGCCCTTCACTTAGAAGTATGGGGCATTGTGGCAGGGCACAGGCACACTGGCGGGCAGGGGCGGATTCCCGCTGATGACCGGCCCGGGGATTTGCCACCCCGGCCGGCCCCAGAGATACCACGTGGTCTGCCGAGCGCGGCTCTGTCACAGCCGCGCTCGGCAGACCACGTGACTAGAGCGACCGGCCCACCGGGGGATGCCTGATCCCCCGATAAGCCAATCCGCCCCTGCTGGTGGGGCTATGTAGACAAAGTTTGCACTGCTGCTACCCACACTGTGTCTGACCTGGGGGAAAAGAGGACCCATTACCTGTTGTGGGCCCGACCCGCGGAGGTCTGCGGGCTGGCCCTCCACCTACCCCGGGACGTCTGGTGGCTGCTGCGGCATTCCTGAGGCCTAGTCAGGCCGGTAAAGTTTCTTCGCGGCATTCCCTCTGCGAGGGAGACGCCGCTGACGTCTGGGCTGGCTCCGCCCCCTAGGTGCGCGCGCAGGGTCCCGAGTCTTAAAGGGGCCAGCGCGGGAATACACAGCATCTCCCAGGAGTGACGACAGATGCTCCCAGGGTATTTAAACCCTGCACCAACTCCACTCCTGGCCTTGCAATGAGGTTCACTCTGTTTAGAGTTGCTAGTTGCTGTTCCTGACTTCAGCTTCCGTCCACTGGCTTCTGCCCCCGGCTTTCGTCCACTGGCTTCTGACCCCAGCTTTCATCCACAGACTTCTGACACCGGCTTTCGTCCATAGACTTCTGACTCCAGCTTTCGTCTACTGGTTCCTGACTTCGGCATTCATCCAGGAGGTCTCGCCTAAGTCCAAGCGGCTCGGGTCCTCACGAGCTCCTCTTGAGGGGACTGCGGGCTTCCAGTGGTGAAGTTCCAGTTGGCCTCCTGGCTCCAGCTCTTCTTTTCCTTCATCAGGAAACCGACGCGCAGGAGACCGCTTGTAAGTCCAAGCAGCCTGGGTCCTCACGGGCTCCTCCTGGGGGGACCTAGGGTCTCCAGTGGTGAAGATCCTCCTGGTCTCCTGCCTGTGCCGCCTCCCGGCTTCATTATCCACTGTGTACCTCCACAGTGCGCCATCATCTGTCCAAGTCGGCTCAAGGGTCCACAAATCCAACATTACCATACTTCCTAGAATTCACAGTATGGCCAATTCATCATCATAAATCTACTCCACACAATTTCAAATAAAAAGAAAGAATTAAAATTGAAAATCCAAGGAAGCATCATTTGGTGTCTTGTAGCCAACTGATACATCTAAAATTAAAGTGCATTACAGGAGATGAGCCTGCTTGTCATTTGAATGACATTCTTTCAGTTCTGACAGTCACTTGGAAATTAATAAATACAAAATAAAGCACAGGAGCAAGCACATCAGATTTACCTTCCCAACACCAAGGGCCTTGGAAGTCATGGTCTCTGGTAGGCCTAGCAGTTCCTCTATAGGCGTGCACACGCACACGCGCACACACACACAGGGTATTTCTTTTTCGCTTCAATGCTTCAGAGATGTCAGAAAGAGTTTATTTCTCAGCTGTCTGTCGCCCACACCATTTTCTTTAACTTTCTGCTAATTTGTTAGAGACCCTTTTTTCTTTTCTGTCTGAAAAACATTTTCAGCCCACAACATAGCAGTGTGCTCTCGCTGAGGAGGTGAAAGCAGAGAAGCCCTCTCTCTGCCCAGATGCTCTCAAAATCCATATGCAAAAAGGCCAAGATAAAATCTGTCAAGTAGTGTTGACATAAGACAATGCAGCTTCCCTCTGCATAGATCCCAGAGGTCAAAATACGGAGCAAGAAGGTCAGCCTAGAAGCAATATAAGGTCATTCGCTTATGATCCTGTCTTCACAAGTGTTACTCCTGCAATCACTCTGCTTGGGTACTGGTGGGAATGTCTGATATGTGTAAAAACAAACATCTATAGAAAAACAGGTGAAATTAAATGTGCAGTGTCAATTCCCATATATGCACAGGGGAATAATGAAGGCTAAGAACATTCTGAAGGCAAAAAAAAAAAAAGAGACAAGTTTGCATACTGGAAACAGTGTTTTCCACAGATAGCAGGATGAATTACCCATGACACATGGGTGACATCATCTGACAGCACTGAATAGAGACTTCTTTCTAAGCTCTATTGAGCATATGCAGGAAAATCCACATGGGTGTTGACTCGTGATCCTCTCAGTCGAGTTTAGAGCTAAGTCTGGCTAGTTAGTTGACTCTCCAGGGAGGCAGGCAGGTATTTAGCATGGCTAATTCATCCTGTTGTTTACAGAGAACACCATTTACAGTATTCAAACTTGTTTTCTCGGTCAACAAGTAGGGCTGAATTAGCCATGATATGTGGGGAGTCCCAAGCTGAGGGTTGTAGCGGAGCACTTACTGGAAAAGCAACCCAAATCCAACCATGGAGAGTGGTCTACTAGGTGAGCAGGCTATATCAAACAGCTTGTCCAAATTTGCTGTCACTTCTTGATAGATTGTCCAGACAGTAATGGGGCATGAAGGTGTACACCGATGACCAAGTTTCAGCTTTGCAAATATCTTCAATAGATACTGCTCGTAGATGAGTTATCAATGCAGCATGGCTCTCACTTGATGAGCCTTGAGGTCTGCTAGTAATAAACAATGTGTGGTATAATCTGCTAACCAATTGGACAACGTTAATTTGGTAACCCAGATGGTTAGGATTGTATGAGAAGAATAGCTGCAAAGCTTGATGATCTAGCTATATTCTTTTCCTGTAGTAAGCCACTGTTCTTTTATGCTTCATGCGTGTGCAGTCCCATAAAAAATATAGGTAATACAATGGCTTGATTAATATGAAAAGCTGAGGATACCTTTGTTAAAAACTTTGAGTGGGTGCAAAGCATCACCATATTGTAGAAAAATTGTATATAAAGCGAATAATGAACCAGAGCCTGAAGCCACTGACTCTTATGGCTGACGTGATGGTAACAAGGAATAATCCTTTCCATGTGAGAAACTTGAGAGCAGCCGACTCCAATGGCTCAAAAGGCAGCTTCATAAGTTGTATCAGGCCCACATTAAGGTCCCATGGATCAGAAATTTATCTAGAATCATTTTAGACCAAGACATAATCTCGGATCTCTAAAGGGATGCTGTTCCACAGCATAGGCCTAATTATTGAGAGGGCTCGTTTCATCATTTCCTGCAGATGAGCTGCCTTAACACCAGGAATCTCTAATAAAATCTATTAGATGATTGCAAGGATCTGGGAGGAGTGACATCATTGCAGCGAATGGCTGGCTGATTTAGAGCTCCCGCTTCCCACGACTCTAAATCTCCGCGAATCTTCGGCATCCAAACCAAACACCTCTAATGGCGCAACAGCACTTGAGAGATTGATTTTCTACGATGTCGATACGGCGCAAAATGATAGATTTCCAAAAATATTCTTATAAAAAACAGGAACTGACGGAAAACCCTGGCCTAACTAACATGGCGGAATGCTCGAATCAAGTCGAGCAACAAGGAGATCCATTGCAGCTGGAAGATGACTTACCAACGAGATCAGAAATGCAAAAATAGTTCGCTGAACTCCACCAAGATTTGCAAAATAATAAACAAGAAATTATGGCCTCCATAGAGGAAATAAGAGGAGATGGCCGAAAATGGCAGACGCATATTTGATGTCGAAACAAAAGCAGAGTCCCTCACCGAAGATCTCAAAATGGTGCGGGAGGTTCAGCTAACGCTGCAAAAAGAAGTAGAACATTTTTGGATAAGGGAGAAAACCGCTCACGGCGCCAAAATTTGCATTTTCGGGGTATATTGGACACACCAGAGTTTCAAAACTGTACGGAGGTAGTGGCGAAAACTAGTATAATGCTCCTGACTTCGCAGGACTCTAATTTATCTGTGACTGAAAGTGAAGTGAAATTAGACTGTGCACACTGAGCCTTAGGGCCCAGGCAAGACAACTGGTCCAGAGACATAATCGCTTGTTACCACGGCTATACACTAAAGGACAAGATAGCCACAATTGCAAGGAAACAAGCCTCTTGGATGTGGCAAGGACAAGGACAAGATATAATGATATTCACTGATCTCTCACCGGTTACCATTCACAGGTGCCAGGAATTGAAAAGAGTTACAGAAGCCCTTCGTAAGGACAATATCCGATATCAATGGCTATTCCCATTTGGACTAGGATTTTCCCTAAAAGGTGAATACCACAGGATTAAAAGCATGCAAGAAGGAGCCATTATATTAAAGGACGCTGGCTATGAAGGCTTCAAAGATAGTAATCTGGCTGCGAAAGCTTCAGGACACCGGGACGAAGGGCTGTGCTAGCAGCGGGCGACTAAAGGAGGCCGTCGTTTGCGGCGCAATTTGGAGCTCAGCAACTCATAGTGGGCAGACACTTGAGTATACAGTGGACTGATTTATTTCTACATTTACTGTGAACATAGGGGACACGAATAATAACAAAAAAGGAAAAACAAGAAGCAAATTGGGGCATCTGATCCAGCTTGGGATGCTGGATCAGAAGTGGTTTAAAAGATGTTATTGGTTTTAAAGATGTTATTATTGGAGATTAAGAATTGATTATATTGTTTTTCATAACATGAACCTTGGCTACTTATATAGCTGTATGGTTTATAAGAAGTGGGGGGTGGGGGGTTTCTGGATTAAGTTCAGGATGACTGAATCCTCTTATCACATGGCAGATAAGCCACCAAATGCAGGCTTCTCTGCTAGGGGACTGGGACAGGAAAGAATTTCTAAGCATAGATGGGATGTGGGTGATCTTATGGGGACGATCAGCGAGGGACAATATTTGGGGTGCGATGTAAATGCGATTATTTCTTTGTATTATAATCAATCTGGGAATTTTTTTCAGTTAGATAAGGCTCCAGGAATGTGGGATATCAATTTAGCAACAGCTATGGTATCATAATGTAGACTATGGATGGCTGAAATTAACATACTGTCCCTTAATGTTAAGGGACTCAACTCCTATAGAAAATGCCAATTTCTCTATACAGAATTACAGAAGCATCAAATTTCCATAGCTTTTGTAGAAGAATCTCACCTTAAGCGCAGATCGAGCATACAATGAAAAGTGACTTGTATCCCAATCAATATTGGGCGGCCTGCACGAAGGATAATAAATACACGAGTGTGGGGATTTTAATTAAAAAGGATATTATATATGAGCAAGTGACCTGTGTCATAGATCCTGAGGGAAGATGCATCCTTTTGGTAATAACCTTGGGAGCCTTGGCTCCTTACCAACACAAAAATATTCGACCATGTTTCCCCCATATTGATGGATCTACATTGGCTACCAGTCCATTCGCGTATCCAATATAAATGTTTATCATTAATACATAAAGCAGTATATGGCAATAATACTGAATGGCTGAACGCCTCTCTCCGTATCCACACCCCATCCTATAACTTAAATTTTCTTGACAAAGCATTGCTAGCAATACCTTCACCAAAAATAGCCCATTTAAGCACAGTAAGAGAAAGGTCATTATCTTTGGCGGGACCAATAATTTGGAATTCACTCCCCCTCGATATCCGAACAGAGTCAAACATAAACCGATTTAAGAAACTGATAAAGACTTGGTTATTTGAACAGGCTTATATTCAAGCAAACTAATCCCCTGGTCTTGATTCATTCCGAAAGATATTTTTACTAGCTTTTATTAAACATGGTTAATTATTATGAAATTATTAATGTTTTACTTTATAAACTAGTATGAGGCAGTTTTTGTTAAGTTAATTAGTGCTTATTTAACTTTTAGCTTATTGTAATTAGCTCTATTAGATTTTAAGATATTTTATTTGTTTTATATTGAATTTTTATGTTTTAAATTCAAGAGTGATTATTTTATGTTACATGTATACAGAATTTTATTGTACTGTAAACCGACTTGAAATCAACATGAATGTCAATATATAAAATCAACTAAATAAATACATAAATAAATACATAAAATATACTTTCATAAATGTCTATGCCCCTAATATTAAGCAAGGGCAGTTTATACACAAACTGGAGTCTATTACGGAAGATACTGCAGAGGGATGTCTGCTCCTGGGGGGGGATTTTAATTTGTCAATTAATCCGCATTTAGACAATTCAACGGGACAAGCCTCCTCCTCGGGGAAGGACAGAAAGATACTGAAAACCTTTTTAGTCAGACAGGGGCTTATAGACACATGGAAGGTTAGAAATCCGACATCAAAGAACTTACACATATTTTTCTAGGGTTCATCAATCATACTCGAGAATTGATTTATTACTCCTAGATAAAGGTAGCATAAATTGTATTGATGATCCCTTTATTGATCCTACCACATAGTCGGACCATGCCCCCATTGGTTTTACTTTAAACATCTCGCAATATAACAAGGGCCAACAATATTGAACTTTAATGAAGGTTTACTTGAAAATGAAGCATTCACTATGAAATTTAAGCAAGACATAACAGAATACCTTGCACTCAATGATGATGGAGAGGACCAGCCTATGGTCTTATGGGACTGTAGGAAAGTGGTTCTTCGTGGTAAACTGATAGCTAGGGCAGTATATGTTAAAAAAACAGAGGGAAAAATAAAAAAGGGAACTAATGGATCAGATTAGGAAACTAGCTGATGTACATAAGCAAACAGGTTCTAGAAAAGTATTAACACATCTAGATCATTGAAGACAGCAATTGGAGGGCCTAGATTCTGCACTGATTGCACATCGGTTAGAACTTTTAAAACAAACCCACTATGAAGGGGGCAACAAGGCGGGGAAACAATTGGCACATAAATTAAAGGCAAAACAGTCTATCAATACTATAGTTAAAATTAAAGATGAAAAGGGACAAATATTGACAACTAATACCGAAATTAGAAATCGCTTTTTGCGTTTTTATACAGAGCTGTACCGAGCAGAGACCAACATTGAAAAAAAGAAGTTCATTCCCAGCAGGAACTTTTGGGTAAAGAAATTAACAGGGCAGAAATCTCCTGGGCCATTAAAAGTTTGAAAACTAGCAAATCACCAGGACTGGACGGATTTACTGCCATTTTTTATTAAAAAAAATTTGCTGAACAGCTAATCCCAATCCTGGTCCAGGTTCTCAATTCTCTGAGTACCACAGGTATGCTTTCCACAATAACCAACACAGCAGGCATAACAATATTAGCAAAACCAAGCAGGGATCCCACGGTTTGTGGCTCGTATAGGCCAATATCTTTAATTAATATAGATATGAAACTCCTGGCGAAAATTCTAGCTAACAGATTGAATACCATTCTCCCGGAGTTAATACATCTAGATCAATCCGGATTTATCCCAGGGTGCATGGTGTCAGACAATGTCTGTAAAACGGTGGACTCCATATGGTGGACACAGTCCCATGATATTCCTTTTCTGCTTTCAGCGGTGGACGCGGAAAAGGCGTTTGATTATGTACATTGGCCTTTTTTATTTCAAACGATGCGGGCTATGCAATTTGGGGAATCCTTCTTATGTTGGATAGAGAAACTATATAACTCTCCGTCGGCCTGTTTGAAGGTCAATGGGGGATATTCCAAAACATTTTCAGTCGGCAGAGGCATGAGGCAGGGTTGCCCGCTGTCCCCCCATCTATTCGCAATATTTTTAGAGCCCTTCACACACAGGATCCGAAGCAATGATCACATATGGGGACCTAGGGTAGGTGATTTTTTCTCAAAACTCTCGCTTTTTGTGGATGATATTTTATTCACCATAATGGATCCAATCATCTCACTTCCAGCTATCAGTGCAGAGATTTCGGCCTATAGTCAAGTTTCAGGCTTTAAAATAAATTGGGAAAAGTCTGAACTTTTGAACATATCAGTCCCTGCGGAAATGATAGAGCAACTTCAGAGGGAACACCCCTTCAAATGGGCTAATACCAAGATTAAATATTTGGGTATATTTATAGGCAATCAAGGTGATCTGTTCCAGTTAAACTATCCTCCATTAATGGAGAAGATTTACAAAGACTTAGAGGAATGAGACCGGTACCACATTTCATGGACAGGCCGTATTGCAGTTATAAAAATGAATATTTTACCCCGGATATTATATCTCCTCCAAACTATCCCAATAGCCCTTTCCCCGAAAATAATTGAAAAATGGCAAAAGCGCATCCTAAAATTTATCTGGAAAAGGAAACATCCAAGGGTAGCGAAAAAAGTACTGTTCCTGCCTAGATCTCAAAGAGGGATGGGAGTACCAGAGATGGTACATTGGTACCATGCTGCCGCACACCTAAAAGCAATTATTGATTGGCATGGGTAGAGAAAAAAAGAAACCATGGGTGATATTGGAACAGGCCATTTTAGGCTATATGCCATTAGCTGCGTTGGTATGGCAACCGACAACCACATGGGACAAGGTAGTTGACATTCCAGAGACGGTTCAGCAGACTTACACCACTTGGTTACGATGGAAGAGATCGTTAGTGGGTCAGCGGACGTATTTTAATAGCTCCCATTTATTTTATAACAAACTATTTCGACCATGTCACCACCACTTGGCTTTCCAGACTTGGAAAAATAAAGGTATACAAAAACTAGAACATGTGTGGGATCCGGGGGGAATGACATCATTTCACGCGCTACGCGACAGATACCAATTGCAGGTTACAGAGATGTTTGCCCTATTTGCAAATTCGGCACTTTTGGGTAGTCAGGCAGTTCGAGCAGACTTGGCACAGGGATTTCTGCCTTTGAAAATCTGTGTAGGCATGCTGACAAAGCCAATAAGCTTATCTCGCGAATCTACCTAATCCTGACCTGTAACACAAAATATCAATATTCTCACCTTAAAGCGTGGGAGCAGGATCTACAGGAAGAATTATCAGAGGATCTGTGGAAGCGTATTTATATTGGAATGGGGAAAGGGCTAATCTCCGCAGGTCACATCAAGAATGGGTATAAAACGTTATACCGATGGTACATCACTCCGGTGAAACTGCGCCACAGGTACCCTACATTTTCCAATAAATGCTGGAAGCTCTGTGGGGGCGTGGGTACCTTTTTTCATCTATGGTGGGAATGGTCCCAAATTACAAAATGTATGGTCCCGGGTCTCAGAATGGATTTGCGCAAATATAACGCGTCATATAAATCTCACAGCACCACAACAAGCACTATTAAATGTGGAAGTAGAGGGGGCGAATAAAACACAAAACAAATTCATTCGATACGTGGTTGTAGCTGCGAGATGCGCCATTGCCAGAAACTGGAAAGATATTAATGTCCCAACTATGATGGTTATACAGTCACGGGTGCACTGCATGTATACACTGGGGAAAATAACAGCGTACAAACGCAAAAGATTAATCGGGACCTGGTCTAATTATGAACACTGGGCCTCCAGGAGGGAAAGTGAAAATCCATTGAGAGGAGTATCAACATAATGGGCTTTCTAGATTGAATCTGATTTTTCATTTACATTGTCCAACCTGCTAAGATGCAGATTAACCCGCATGAGCTATCAGTTGGAGCAGGGGAGAGGGAAGGGTGGGAGGGGAGGATTAGGGTTGAGGTTGCAAAGAAGCTGTATAAAAATTGCGACTGCAAATAAGAACACAACCAGACGTTGTAATGTTAGAACTGTTTCATTAGTGCACGAGACTTTAGTTCCCACAGACTATGTTATGCTACAGAGGCAAATTGTGCATTTATTTTCAACTGTGAGGTATTGTTATAACATGTCGGACTACTTAACGATAATTGATGTTATATATACAGTTCTGGATTATTCTGTTCATTCCCAATAAAAACTGTATATTACAAAAAAAAAAAAGGATGATGCAAGGATCTTCTGGGAATACATTGGGAGGATAAAAGATGATAAATAACCTGGCGCATCATGTTGTAAAGAAAACAAGAGAAGTAGGGCAGAGAGAATCTCAAATGTCCATTATTTTTAAATTCAAAAGAAATTTTGTTTATAATTGTCCAGATGTATCATCAGATATTCCCAAACTTGTAATGGGTTACATGGTCCCCCACCACGGACCATGTTTCGTACAATGAACTGCGTCAGGAGGGACCCAAAATCACAATCCTGCAATTGTTTTAATGTCACGAGACAGACCGACTCCCAGGATTCAATGTATGTGAGACAGATGCGTTGAAAAATACTTTAAAGCATCCAATCTCCAACAGATTAAAGTATTTTTCAACGCATCTGTCTCGCATACGTTATGATCCAAGGAATCAAATGCTGAAGAGGCATTAGCTTGATCTAAGCTTATTTTCCATTGATTCTGCAAGTACCTTCAGGTCTATCTTTCTCCTGAAGGTAAAAATGGGGTTATTATCTATACTTTTATGAGTTGGGTTGAGGAAGGTTCGTTCCACCTTTATTAACTGGTGATCGGTCTAGGGTAATACAGTGTGGGAAGTATTGATTAGACAGTTCCTGGTATTGGCAAATATTAGGTCTAGAATCTGTCCTCCTTTATGAGTAGCTTTCAAAACAAATTGGGACCATCCTAAAGTCTCCATTGTCTCTAAATACATTTCCAGGCTACTACTGTTCTAAGTGTTTTTTCTACATGCAGATTAACGTCTCCTACAATTAAGGTAGAGTCTCCTGATGGAAACACCTTAGTGAATAAATCAATCAGTGTCAAGCAATCTTTTTATAGTACTCCTGGGGGAAAATATACCAGACTATGTTTAGTTGTGGTGATTTTAGAATTGCCACCTCATAGGGAAGGTTCATCTCTACTTTGTAAGGTATTAGCTTAAGTTCTTTATTTTTTTACAAATTATTAATAAGCTCCCGCCTTTTCGTTTAGATCTAGGAAAATGAAATACATCATAATTAGAATATGAAATTTGGTTTAAGAGTACATTATCTTTGTCATTCAGCCAGGTTTCAGAAATGCAAAAGACAGTGGGATTTAAATCCTCTAGCAGGTCATTAATCAGGGGGATTTCTTTTGACGGAGACTGAATATTTAATAGGAGCAGAGTAAACATTAGGCACGAGGAGATAGCAGAAGAGATGTTACGTATCATAGGGAAGACCAAATTTGTGATCCTTCTTTGTTTCTTTCGTGGGATACCGTTTAGTTCACCATACAGTCCCTGTCCTAGGTTAGGTTCAATGGAGCATATCTGATTCATGATAACAGCAATGACAACCGGGGTGCAATTAAACAAGCACTTCGGGAGTGCACTGTGGGTCTGCACGAAGGGGCAAGCTCCTTTGCTGAGCTCCTTCATGCGCGTGCCAAGGGCATGCGCCTAATGGCACAAGTGCCTTTTGGCATCGCCGCCTTGGTGAAGAGCTGTTGTTGGTGGGCAGGCCCCACCTTGTTGGCACTGGCGTCACCCTGCTCGCTCCGGAGGGGGGTGACCTCACCTTGTTGCTCAGCCAGTAGTGGAATTCAGTGAGGGAGGCTAGGTAGTCGTTGCTCCAGTCGCACTTGTTGCCGCTATGGTGACCTCTGTGCCGGCCGCGCCGGTCTGTGTCGCCGCCACGGTAAAGGAGCATCATCAGTGGGTGGGCGGTGGGCAGGTGGTAGGCAGGCCCTGCCTTGTCGGCACCGGCGTCTCCCTGCTCGCTCCAGAGGGGAACAACCTTACCTTGTTGCTCAGCTGGTGGTGGAATCCAATGAAGGAGGCCAGGCAGCCGACACTCTGGTTGCACTTGCCACCACGGTGACCTCCATGCCAGCCGCACTGGTTTGCATCGGTTTGTAGTAGGTGGGTGGGTGATGGGCAGGTGGTGGGCAGGCCCTGCTTTTTTGGCACTGGTGTCACCCTGCTCGCTCCAGAGGGGAATGACCTTACCTTGTTGCTCAGCCGGTGGTGGAATCCGGTGAGGGAGGCCAGGCAGCTGTTGCTTTGGTCGCACTTGTTGCTGCCGTGGTGACCTCCATGCTGGCTGCATTGGTCTGCGTCACCAGCGGCATATACTAACATCAGTGCCTTAAACTTTATATGCTGCTCCACTGACAGCTAATGTAGTTGGCCTGACATATTCCCTACTAGTGCTTCCATAAACCAGTCTAGCTGCAGAATTGTGCAACATTTGTAATGCCCTAAACTTATCCCAAAGCATAAATGGCTTTAAACTTTCTTCCTCAATTTTCACCCAATCAGGTCTATCAGCAAGTGCAACCCTCTCATTATTTTGGGCATCTGTAAAACCCGTTCGCCTACCCTCTGCTTCTTGGAGTATAATTTTTCTATCAGGACAAAATAATCATTATCAATAAATAATGGAATATGAGGGAAAAGGTAATGCAACTGAGACTGGGATATCATTTTGACAACATTCACTCTTCTCAGTATCGTAAGAGGCATATATTTTTTTTCAATTTAAAATTGATTGTGTTATACCACAAAATAACCTTACAAACAAGCCAAGGAAATAGTACAATGAAGGTATAACAGTGAATATATAGTTCTTCAAATTCCCGCATATCCCTTCTCCCAAGCCCTCCCCTTATTAGGAGTTACAATCCAGCTGAGATCAAATTTAAGTAAATAATTCAAGGCAACTTGGACTGAGCTAGAGAGTAAACGTAGAAATAGAAATAAAATATATAATATAAACCTGCTAAGAAGCAGTTATAGAAGGAGAGAACCAAATAAAAATCAATTAATCAAGCGTACAATATACCCCTGAAGATGTCCTTAACCACAATAATCCATTGCCCACGCATTACCCCCATCTCCAGCCTAAGATCTTAATGTTAAATTCTTCCACTGACCATAGGGATCCCAAATCTTCAGAGGCATATTCTTTCAGCGCTGCATACGTATTTCAATTTTCTTTATGAGAGGAGACAAAGTAACTGAAATTATATCCTTTAGTCCCTGTAATCATAAACACTCCATACTATTTTAATGTATTAATTTCACTGTCTTCGACACCCAAGTCCTGCAGCTGTCCTGAATAGAACAAGGCATTCAGACTTAGTCCAGTTCACGTTACATTTGGAAATGGCACCATAGTAGTTCAATATACTGCATCCATGCCTCCTCCTTTCCTGAAGATCTTTGAGCATCAGCAGTAGACCGTCTGCATACAGTAATAGTCTATTGTCACGCCCTCCTGCCTATATTCCTTCAACGTGATCTGAATGTCTGAGAAAGACAATTGCTAAAATTAAAGGCGACAGAGGACGTCCTTGTGCGGTTCCTCTCTAGACAAACACAAGATTTATGAACTATATCCATTTACATAAACAGCAGTGGGAGGCCGATCAAAGAGAGCTTGTATCCAAATCTAAAAAATCTCGTCAGAACCAAACTTAGCCGAGGCCTGATTTAAGAAGCTGCACTCCACTCTACGGAAATAAGGATTATACTTCTCCATGAAGCCAGGAAAAAAAATCCAAATCAAATCTGAAATCTTTCCAATATGATCTGCCGATGACCATCCCCTGATAAATCCACAATATCTGAGGATTACATTCTAACAAAGATTAGACCCAGTCATCTTAGCTAAAACCTTTGATAGACTCTGCATTTCTGTGGTAAGCAGGGAAATTGGCCCTATAATTAGAACACAAAAGAGGATCTTTATTTTGCTTAGGGATTAAAGCAGTGACCGCTTTAAAAAAACAACAACATAGAAACACGACGGCAGGAAAAGACCATACGGCCTATATCGACCTCCTATCCGTTTATACATTGAATCTGGCAAGATGCCTTTCTGCGTTATTAAACACTGGCGTTAGCTTAGGAAGTAACAGCTCTCAAAAGGTTTTTATAAAATTCAGCTAGCAGCCCATTCCCTCCAGGAGCTGTAAAAGATGGCAAACTTTCCGTCACCATTTCCAGGCCTGCATTGGAGAACGGTCTCAGCAGCCCAGCATTCTCCTCTGAAGAGACAGAAGGGAAAAAACAAGTCTTTATTAAGATTGTCTTATATTTATCACTGTCTGGGAACCCTTCGGATGCTTACAAGTGTTGACTGGCTGATTGATTTATAACCATTTGGTATTCTGCCTTTACTAGATGGTCCCAATAGTATTCAATAAACTCCCTCCCAATTTCCTTTCACTGACTGACAAGATCTCCGTTGTGTTTTCAAATTGCCACCCTTGCTCTATCTGTAGAACTGCATCTTAACCAGATGAGCCTTCATATAACTACTTTTATTCCCATTAACACAAAATTTGAATTTTGTACGACATAATGCAAATTCTATTTTCTTACAGAAGATTTTGTTAAGTTTGTAATTTGACAACTTCAATTTGAAGATTCAGAGTTGAGGGAACCATCCTGTAAAGCCTTTCTCTCTGCATTTAGATGCGAGATCTGCTCTCTCTCTCTTTTTCTTCCTGTATTACAGAGGTGTGAGAGATAAGGATGCTTCCGTGCACTGCTTTCCCTGCGTCCCAAATTGTTTGCCAAGTTCATTCACCAGTACCATTTTCCTTAAAGAAATTTCCAATCTCTAAAGCAATTTTATCCCTTATATTTGCTCTTTCCGGAGACATATTCATTCTCTACCTACAAGTTGCAGGAGAAAATCAGAGAGGCATTTGAGAAAAGGTCAACAGGCGAGTGATCTGACAACCCTACAGGGCCGATGCAATAAAGTGTCTTCACCTGAAGGCACAGGAATCCCCACACTTAAACGCACATTTTGTGCAGGTAAACACTATTCCCGATGCAGGAACGAGCTTTACCTGCAGAAAAGGTGCGCTCAGCTCAGTGCCCTGACATGGAAAATCCATGCAAATTATGACATTAAGCATTCCCTCCCAATGCAGAGAGCTGCGCTGGCCGAGCGCACATTTTCTGAATGCTAGAAACGTTGTTCCTGATCAGAAGTGGAGTACGGTTTCTAAGGCTGGATCTGCCACGGGGCTCCCCCAGGGCAGGTGCAAGGGTATTAGGTGCCCTAGGCGAGTCTTCTGCCTTGCACCCGCCCCCCCTCCCGCATTCGCACCGCCGAGTGCGTGCTTCTCTGGGCCACACGCAGGATGGGCACTGCTCGCGGCCGCCGAATCTCTACTCCTCTGCCGTGAGCGGGATCGGCTCCACTCGCAGCCCCACATGGCTGCTCTTCAGCGCCCCCTAAGGGTCGGTGCCCCGGGAGACCTCCTAGTTCACCTAATAGGACGCACCATCCCTGGGCTCCCCCTACCCATGAGGGCAAGCAGCAGCGGCGGCTCGACAGAGCGTTTACTTTTTAAGCTTAACAGTGGCCAAATAGGCAGGTAAATTAGGAGCACAAGAAGAGATGTGCTCCTGTATGCTCTCTCCTGCTCAGAGCCCCCGAGTTAAAGTGGGTATTCAGCCTGTGCCGAACCCGTGTTTTAACTCCGGATGTATTAGCAGGTAACCCTGGGCGTTAAAACCTTGCATCGGCCCACTGGTGAGCACGTTTGGACCCCATTGACATTCCACAGAAAAGGATCAGAGAGAAGGAAAAAAATCTAGCAAAGAAAACAAATTAAAATCTCGGAGAAAAGAAGGTGAAATCCCACTGCACAGGATTGTGTGGTCTGGCAGATGAATAAAAGATCCTGTGTTGGAAGCTCGCATATAATGAGCATCTGATTTATCTAAAAAACACCCAGCTCTTCATTAAAGCCCCCTCCCTCACCCGAGTTTCCAGGTTAGTAAGAGCAAAGCAAATGAGGTGGGAAACATAATGCAAACTTCCTCTGCGAGGTTTTACCTCCCCCAGCGGAGCGACTGTGGGCTCCCTGCCAATAGCCCCCTGAAGAACATTGCCCCAAGGAGAGCAGTGGATAAAAAGGCTAACAAGAATTATCAGGAGGGGATTTAAGGATATATTGCCCCACCCCCACCGCTGTGATTACTGGAAAGGGAGTGTGAGTGTGTGGGTGGGTGTGTGTGGGTGGGTGGGTGGACATGCACTCTAGGGCCCTGCTGATGTACGGCGGGCTATCAGGAAGTGGACGCTCCGGCATAAACTGCATCCGCCACACCAGAGACTAAATTCCTGTAAATAATCTTCTATCGTGATACTCTCACATGCAAAACATTTGGCATTCATGAGATTCAAGTGCATCCCACGCAGCCGCACCACATCGGTGCATCCCAAAGAATAAGCACAGGACTGAATTTGTCTACGAATGTTTTAACGTCAGTGCCAGGGAGTTTCCACTGAGACTCACTGTGCCCCTAGTATCTGGAGATCCTGACTCCGGTCTGACTCATGAACATGGGCATGGTCTGACAGGGGATGCACCACTCTTCACATGCACTGCCTCCTCTGAGCACCTGCTGCTTGCCACCGTCAGACCAGGACACTCGCTCTGGCCTAGTTAGGGCTGGTGCAAGAGTATTTGATGCCCTGGGCAAACCTTCGGTCATTTACCCTCCAGCACAGCGCTTCCTTGTTTGGCAGTATTGATTCTGGCACAGCACCCCCTCTGGGCCTCGCACTGGCTGGATACTGCTGCTCATCAAATTTTGGCCCTCTAGGTGACCGCCCAGTTGGCCTAATGGACCCAGTTTGGCAGTTTCTATCTTCTTAGGTTCTTAATTACGTATTACATTTTTATTTTAGAAAATCAAAATTGGATTTGTGTAAGCACTGGCGTACTGCTGAAGGATCGCACATCATGTACACTCAGTTTTAGTGTGCACACTGCAAACTTTTATTTTGGATTACAATGGCTGCAAAAAAAATGTCAAAGTTGTGTGTGCTGGGAATGCTGCGCACAGGTTTCACACACTGTGATTTAATTGTGTGCTGGGAATGCTGCGCACAGGTTTCGCAGACTGTGATTTTAGTTGTGTGCTGGGAATGCTGCGCACAGGTTTCGCAGACTGTGATTTTAGTTGTGTGCTGGGAATGCTGCGCACAGGTTTCGCAGACTGTGATTTTAGTTGTGTGTGCTGGGAATGGTGCCACAGGTTTCACCCACTGTGATTTAATTGTGTGCTGGGAATGGTGCGCACAGGTTTCGCAGACTGTGATTTTAGTTGTGTGTACTGGGAATGGTGCGCACAGGTTTCGCGGACTTTGATTTTAGTTGCGTGTGCTGGGAATGCTGCGCACAGGTTTCGCGGACTGTGATTTTAGTTGTGTGTGCTGGGAATGGTGCGCACAGGTTTCGCGGACTGTGATTTTAGTTGCGTGTGCTGGGAATGCTGCGCACAGGTTTCGCGGACTGTGATTTTAGTTGCGTGTGCTGGGAATGCTGCGCACAGGTTTCGCAGACTGTGATTTTATTTGCGTGTGCTGGGAATGGTGCGCACAGGTTTTGCAGACTGTGATTTTAGGTATTGCCCTGCTTGGATGGGATTTCTGCTCCATGCATGTTGGTGCAATTTAATCTCCCCACCCCTTCTCCTGCCCAGTGACTCGGGCTCCTCCATGGACTAAGTTCTGGAGGAGAGTCTCCTCCGGCTAGGGTTCCATAGACAGGAACGGGACAATTTTCAGTAAGGCTGCTTTACTGCAAAGTGCGTGCATTCACGCTTACCCTTTCAAAGAGGAAGCTGAAGGCGTGCATGTGCTTCCCACCAGCTGTTTGTATGGGGGGGCTGCGCAGGGGCAGAATAGTGAGCTTACACTTGAAAATCAAATGTGTTTTTTTATTCCTTCTCTGCCCTTCTCAAACCCCCAGAAATGCTGCTCTTTAACCCAGCTGAAAGTACAAATGCTATGGAAAGCTGCACACACTTTTTTAGCTGGGCAGAGAAGGGCACTTTCAGACCAGCCAATGCACCCGGGGTAAATGGCATTAGAAATAGTTCTTGGAAGGTGACAGCAGATAAAGACCACAGACCCATCTACCCACCCCATTATCCTTTCCTGTCTGCCCGATCTCTGGTTTATCTTCACTTCCTTACCGCTCAGGGCCGGTGCAAGACAATTTGGCACCCTAGGCAAACCTTCGGTCATGCACGCCCCACCCCCAGCTTACCTATTGGAGGCAGCTCCAGAAATGCGCCGTGCATGATCAGAACATGTTTTAGCAGAGATATTCGTTGGTCTTGCTCATTCTGTGTTCTAAATAATGACGCTGGCGATGAATGTTTAAATAATGATAATGTTTTATTTTTTTTCCAAGGCTTGTTTGATTGCTAAAAAAATGTCTACTACTCAATTGGTTGAAACCCCAGGTCCCTCCCCGAGACATGTGGAGAACTCCCATGACTGATCTCTTCCAGGTGGAATATGGTTCTATGTTCTATCATCTTTCTTCTAAGAAAAATGTTTTCTTCAAATCTATGCCGAGAACACATCAGGAACTGTTGCCCTTGGAAACCAAGCAATAACTTGACACAATTAAGGCTCAGCTTTAATCTCGGACACATGTTATGGATAATCAGCATTAGGGGGGTGAGGGAGGGTGGGATAGCTGTTGGGGGGAAAAAAGGGGAAGAGTGCTGTTCAGCCTCATGTAGTTGTCTTGTGACTTTCATTATTATGTACATGTTGACTGTGCAGTACTTCTAATAAAGAAATACTGAAAAAAAAAAAAAGAACATAAGAAATAGCCATGCTGGGTCAGACCAAGGGTCCATCAAGCCCAGCATCCTGTTTCCAACAGAGGCCAAACCAGGCCATAAGAACCTGGCAAGTACCCAAAACATTAGGTAAATCACAAGCTACTACTGCTTATTAATTAATAGCAGTTTATGGATTTTTCCTTTAAGAAATTATCCAAACCCAGTTACACTAACTGCTGTAACCACATCCTCTGGCAATGAATTTAGAGCTTAACTATGCGCTCAGTGAAAAAGAATTTTCTTTGATTTGTTTTAAATGAGCTATTTCCGAACTTCATGGAGTGCCCCATGGTCCTTCTATTATCTGAGAGAGTAAATAACTGATTTACATTCACTTTTTCAAGTCCTTTCATGATTTTGTAGACTTCTATCATATCCCCCCCTCAGTCATCTCTTCTCCAAACTGAACAGCCCTAACTTCCTTAGCCTTACCTCATAGGGGAGCCATTCCATGCCACTTATTTTGGTCGCCCTTCTCTACACTTTCTCCAGTGCAACTATATCTTTTTTGAGATGCGGTGACCAGAATTGCACACAGTATTCAAGATGCGGTCTCACCTTGGAGCGATAGAGGCATTATGACATCCATCATTTTATTTGCCATTTCCTTAATAATTCCTAACATTGTTTTCTTTTTTGATCGCAACAGCATACTGAGCCGATGATTTCAATGTATTATCCACTATGACGTCTAGATCTCTTTCCTGGGTGGTAGCTCCTAATATGGAACCTAACATCCTGTAACTACAGCATGGGTTATTTTTCCCTATAAGCATCACTTTGCACTTGTCTATGTTAAATTTCATCTGCCATTTTGAAGCCCAATCATCCAGTCTCACAAGGTCCTCCTGCAATTTAGCACAATCCACTTGCGATTTAACTACTCTGCATAATTTTGTGTCATCCACAAATTTGATTACCCCACTCATCATATTTCTTTCCAGATCATTTATAAATATATTAAAAAGCACTGGTCCAAGTACAGATCCCTGAGGCACTCCACTGCGTACCTTTTTCCACTGTGAAAACTGACCATTTAATCCTACTCTTCATTTCATATTTTATAACCAGCTGGCAATCCACGAAAGGACATTGCCTCCTATCCCATGACTTTTTAGTTTTCATAGTACTCTCTCATGAGGGACTTTGTCAAATGCCTTCTGAAAATCCAAATACACCACATCTACTGGCTCACCTTTATCCACATGTTTATTTGTCCCTTCAAAAAAATGTAGGAGATTTGTGATGCAAGACTTCCCTTGGGTAAATCCATGCTGGCTGTTTCCCATTAAATCTTGTCTATCTAAATGTTTTGTAATGTTATTCTTTGTAACAGTTTCCATGATTTTTCCTGGCACTGAAGTCAGGCTAACCGGTCTATAGTTTCTGGGTTCACCCCTGGAGCCCTTTTTAAATATCGGGATTACATTGGCCATCTTCCAATCTTCAGGTACAACAGACAGTTTTAATGATAGGTTAGAAATGAATTGAAATAGGTCTGAAATTCATTTTTTAGTTTTTTCAGAACCCTAGGGTGTATACCATCCAGTCCAAGTGATTTACTACTCTTCAGTTTATCAATCTGGCCTACCACATCTTCCAAGTTCACCGTGATTTTGTTAAATTCATCTGACACATTATCCTTCAAAACCATCTTTGGAACAGGTATCTCCCCAACATCCTCTTCAGTAAACACTGAAGCAAAGAAATTGTTTAATCTTTCCACAATGGCCTTGTCTTCCCTAAGTGCCCCTTTAACCCCTTGAGCATCTAACGGTCCAACCGATTCCCTTGCAGGCTTTCTGCTTCAGATATATTTTTAAAAGGTTTACTGTGAGTTTTTGCCTCTATGGTCAACTTCTTTTCAAAGTCTCTCTTAGCCTGTCTTATCAATGTCTTACATTTAACTTGCCAATGCTTATGCTTTATCCTATTTTCTCCTTCGAATTCTTTTTCCAATTTTTGAATGAAGATCTTTTGGCTAAAATAGCCTCATTCACCTCACTTTTTAGTCATTCTGGCAATCGTTTGACCTTCCTTCCACTTTTCTTAATGCATGGAATACATCTGGACTGTGCTTCTAGGATGGTATTTTTTAACAATGACCACGCCTCTTGCACACTTTTTACCTTTGTAGCTGCTCCTTTCAGTTTTTTTCTAACAATTTTTCTCATTTATCAAAGTTTCCCTTTTGAAAGTTTAGCACGAGAGCCGTGGATTTGCTTACTGTTCCTTTTCCAGTCAAATCAAATTTGATCACATTATGATCACTATTGCCATGTGGCCCCCACCACCGTTACCTCTCTCACCAAGTCCTGTGCTCCACTGAGAATTAGATCTAAAATTGCTCCCTCTCTTATTGGTTCCTGAACCAATTGCTCCATAAAACTGTCGTTTATTTCATCCAGGAACTTTATTTCTCTAGCATTCCCTGATGTTTCATTTACCCAGTCTATATTGGGATAATTGAAATCTCCCATTATTCCTGCACTACCATTTTGATTAGCTTCCTTAATTTCTTTTAACATTTCACTGTCCATCTCACCATCTTGGGCAGGTGGACGGTAATATACTCCTATCCCTATACTCTTCCCCAACACACAAGGGATTTCTACCTATAAAGATTCAATTGTGCATTTAGTCTCATGCAGGATGTTTATCCTGTTGGATTCTATACCATCCCGGACATAAAGCGCCACACCGCCTCCCGGGTGCTCCTCTCTGTCATTGCGATATAATTTGTACCCCGGTATAGCACTGTCCCATTGGTTATCCTCCTTCCACCATGTCTCTGAGATGCCAATTAAGTCTATGTCATCATTCACTGCTATACATTCTAATTCTCCCATCTTACTTCTTAGACTTCTGGCATTAGCGTACAAACATTTCAAAGTGTGTTTTTTGTCTGTATTTTCAGTTGACAGGGATAAATTGGAATCTTTTAGGTCAGGTGAGTTTTTAATTATAGGCACTTGGACTACTTTTCTTATTATTAGAACCTATTGGGTTACCCTAACTCTAATCCTTCGAAGATACCTCCCTCAGAACCATGCGCTGCTGAGTGACTGTCGGCTTTCCCCTTTGTTCTAGTTTAAAAGCTGCTCTATCTCCTTTTTAAAGGTTAGCGCCAGCAGTCTGGTTCCACCCTGGTTAAGGTGGAGCCCATCCCTTCGGAAAAGACTCTTCCTTCCCCAAAAGGCTCCCCAGTTCATTACAAAACTGAATCCCTCTTCCTTGCACCATCGTCTCATCCACGCATGGAGACTCCAGAGCTCTGCCTGCCTCTGGGGACCTGCACGTGGAACAGGGAGCATTTCAGAAAATGCCACCCTGCAGGTTCTGGATTTCAGCTTTCTACCCAAGACCCTAAATTTGGCTTCCAGAACCTCCCTTCCACATTTTCTGTCATTGGTACCCACATGTACCATGACTGCCGGCTCCTCCCCAGCACTGTCTAAAATCCTATCTAGGTGACACGTGAGGTCCGCCACCTTCCCACCAGGCAGGCAAGTTACCAGGGGGTCCTCACATCCACCAGCCACCCTGCTATCTACATTCCTAATAATCGAATCACCAACTATGACGGCCGACCTAACCCTTTCCTCCTGGGCAGTAGCCCTCCGAGACACATCCTTGATGCGAGAGAAGAATGCACCACCTGGAGATCAGGTCCTTGCTACAGGATCACTTCCTGCTGCATGAGGTTGATGCTCTCCGCTCAAGAGACCTCCCTCTTCCAAGGAACACCGGGGCTGCCAGACTGGATTTGGGACTTGGCTACTATGTCCCTGAAGGTCTCATCTATATACCTCTCTGTCTGCCTCAGCTCCTCCAGGTCTGGCACTCTAGCCTCCTGAGATCGGATTTCCCCCTACTGAATATGACCTCATCCTGATCGGATCAAGGTCATTTTCAATAGGATAGAATCCACAACCATGATCCATGTGCCCTCTCAAACCTGACCCTGATCGCTCCATGGGCATGGAAGATTTGCTCAGGAGATTTGGATAGATTCAACCAGTGCATAAACAATTTTTTACATTAAAGCTGAAAAATCAAGCATGATCATGTAATAACTATTCTAGTTAAAGAATTAGCACTTTAATTTATAGAGAAATAGTCTGCATTTGAAAAAGACATCCAGCAAATATGCAGCAATGCAGCCAGACAGGAGGGCTGCCATAGCGCAGACACAGTCTGGCTCTCGACTCAGGGCTCAGAGGCTTTGAGAGAACACGAGAGAGTGATCGGGGGCAGCCGAAGCTCACTCCCGTGGTGCTCTCCCAAGAAATCCATCAATGCCAATTAATGGAGCTGTGCTCCAGGGACTCCCGTCTGACACAGCATCCTGTCCCCTGCCCTGCTGCAGGGAGCTGGATCAGCACCAAGCAGAAAAGTTCATTTTACAGCTGATCAGATAAAAGTTATTCTGCCCAAATATGCTATACATGTCACTTGTATTAAGCTCTGGTTTGGAATTTGGGATCCCATGATGCATCAGTCCAGCACGGGACAGTCAGACGTGACCGCTCTGGTTTCCTGGAGGCAGGGCTAGCGTGACCCACTATGCACAGGGCGGTGGCTCAAAAGGGGGCAGCAGCAGCCCGAGTCAGCCAGTGAAGGCAACAGCGGCGCAGCGCCCCAGCAGCGGGAGGTGAGCGCAGCGTCGAGCTCAGCGTTTTCCCCTTCCTCGGGCCAGCAGCAGAAGTGTGCGGCGCTTACCATAGCATCAGCTTCCAGTGCACGGGGGCCCCCCCCTCCCCCCACACTGGAAGCTGGCGTCATGTGGCAGCTGCTGCCCAGGGGAAGGGGACATAGAGCAGGGGCATAGCTATAAGTAGCCCATGGCTGGCCCCATCCATGCCACAGATGAAGCGTCTGCCTGTCTGCCATGCCAGCTCTGGTGGTGGAATCGGCAGCAGGTTCGGCGCCCTCCTACTGCACAGGCTTCTTGTAACGACGGGAGCTCGGTCAGGCGTGACCACCGCAGGATCTTTAGGTAGGCGCACACCAGCTGTGCGTCAGTTTTATTTTGCTGCTGTTGCTGCTGCTGCTGCTCCCGCACCGGGTCTGCTAAAAAATGGGAGGGCAGGACGGAGAAACTGGCTGGGAAGGGGCCTTGGAGAGGA
Source organism: Rhinatrema bivittatum (assembly GCF_901001135.1). Lineage (NCBI taxonomy): Eukaryota > Metazoa > Chordata > Amphibia > Gymnophiona > Rhinatrematidae > Rhinatrema > Rhinatrema bivittatum. The sequence goes on along the minus strand of NC_042621.1, from coordinate 297,509,491 downwards.
GAGAAGCAGGGGAAGGGCCATAGTGGAGGGAACAGGAGGGAGAAGGGGTCATGATGGGGAAAGAATAGGAGGGAGAAGAGCCACAATGGGCACAGGTAGAGGGAGAGAGATCTCTAGCTGGAGGGGCTGGGCCAGAGATAAGGGGAGAGAGTACCCTGGATAGGGTGGAGGATGAGAGAGGAAGGAATGAGGATGGAGGGGTGAGAGAGGCATGACCTATTATGAAGGAGAGAGAAAGGGGGTGAGGGAGAGAGGATCCTGAATTTTGTTGGGGGAACCAGGAAGATAATGGAGGGGGAAGGAAGAGAGGAATGGAGGGGAGGATAGGAGAAAGGAGGAGGAATGGGGAAAGACCCACAGTAAGGGGAGATCAGGAGGAAGAGAAGAAAGGAGAGAAACAGGAGAGGAGGGCAGGAAGAGAGAACGCAGGAAGAGAAAGCACTAAAATATCCACCTGGAAGGAAAGAAACAAGACAGAGAGAACTCAAACAGAAATACAGTAAAGGACACTAGAGAGAAAATAAGAAAGGAACAGAGACAAGAACAAAGAATGAGGGAAAAAGACACAGTGGGACAGAAAATTAAGCCAGAGACGCCAATGGCTGGAAACCCAAGAGAATATTCCTAACTCATCCGTGTAAAAGATCCTTAGCCCAGCTCAGGGTCTCTGCCCGGGACCTGTTGGTTACTTATTCTTCATTCATTTCGTTTTACAATTTACATGTTGATAACAGCTGGATTTTGTTGGCTGATTTGAATTTTTCTGGTGCATAATTAATTCCTTTGAATGTAGGACATACCTGACAGCCCTGAGACTTTGCATTGGGGGTTGGAATATTTGGTGGTTTCAAAATTCAAAGAATGCGCTTTTAAATACATTTGGAGAGTAGATTACAATTTTCCGTAGGGACGCTCCACCAGATAACCCCCCCCCTTCCCTGATAATGAACTACTTGCCCATTAAGTGCTACAAAGTAATTTTGGCATCAGAAATATTATAATGTATAGATTATGTTTTATTTTATGTTGTATTGTGATTTTGTATTTTGAAGACTGTAATTTGCCTATTTCAGTCTGCTCCAATATGTGCAGACGATAAATATTTTAAATAAATTACATAAATAAATATTGGCACTACAGGGAAGCAGTGCCCCATATTTGCCCAGGGCACCTGTAAACGATGTTCAGATACAAAAAGTTATTGTTAGGAAAAAAAGAGAAATCCATGAATGGCTCTATTAGAATCCACAGGAAGGGGGCTGGGAGCATGTGTAGAGGGGAGGAAATCAGGGTAGCACTGGCCATGCCAGGAGGGGTTCTGCCTCCTATGCAACCTCCCCGCCAGCAGAGGCCCTCATGGAGCTACCCTTGCTCTCGCTTTAGCCACTTTCTCCATGGGCCCGTGACTCAGCAGGGCTTGCCCTATTTGGCCCTGCCTCTCTCACAACCCGGTGCCTTGTCAGAGTCTATTCAGCTCCTTGCTTGGCCCTGCTCTTCCTTGCCTAGCTCTGTGGCCTTCTACCTCCTGGCCTTGCCTTTTGGCTTTCTAGTATTTCTCTGCCTTGAGACCTTTGGGCCTTCTGCTGTGGCCTTCGGGACTTTTGCTTTGCGGCCTTCGGAACATCTATGTTCTCGGTCCTGTCTTGACATTGTCTTGCCTATGCCTTGTCCTATCCCTGTCCAGTCCTGGTCTTGCCTAGTGCAGCCCAGCCCAGTCCTTGCCTTGCTTTGTTCTGGCCCTGTCCAGTATCCAGCCCTTGCTCTCCTGTTCTGCACTGCCCCAGTACCAGCCTGTGCTTCCAGTACAAATTTGTGCCTAGTCCCAGCTCCAGCCTAAGTCCTGTCAGCCACCAGAATCCAAGGGCTCAACCTATGGGGGCAGGTGGCTCTGCCCTGCCTAGAAGTCCTGAGCTCCCCCTATGGGAGTTCCCCAGCCCGAGCTGGACCCCCAGTTGTGACAAGGGAGCAGTGTCTGCATCGACCAAGGTTTGGATCCCTTGCCTTGCTGCGTCTTCGCTCTCTCTCTCTCTCTCTTCTGCAAGGCCCTCACCCCTGTGGTCAGGTACAATGGAAACTGGTTGAGAGTTTTTCTTAAAAATGCAAGATTCCTTAGGTTTTACCTTAGTTTTCTACTGGGAAACTGGTCGTATAAAATCATCCCACCTCCCCCAAGAACTTCTGAGCCGTTCCTCCAAATTAATGGAACTTTCTGCCAGATACTAAAGGGCCCAGTGATCCCCAAGTCACATTTTTCATGTGTCCCAGAATGCATCCTGCCCCGCAGCACCTGGAATTGCTTCCTGCAGGGAAACAGATCCGTTCAGTTCACTAGAAATCTCAGGGAAGTGCCAGCATACTGTGATGTCATCGAGCATTTTGAGAGCTGCCCTGCCATTGGTTAGAAGTCATAATATTAGTCATTTTATGTCTTTTATTCTGGTTATTTTTATGTAATCCACATTGGACAGGCTTCATGGGGCTTAATAAATAAAATACAAATATGCCTAGGCTGAGCACAGATTTACCGGACACCTTGTTGCACATCACCGAGCCCAGGAGCAGCTCAGGGCTCAGCAGAGGAGCTCTGCTAAAGAACTGCCAGGGAATTGGACAAAGCTTTTAAGAAACCATTTAAGTAGGATAAAGCATTACAAGAAGGAATCCATATCTAGATATGTATCTTTGTGCACTGGCAGACAGACAAACTCCCCAGGGTGATATTAGGAGATCAGGAGGCAGACTTGGGAGAGTGCCAGGAAACAGATCAGGCAGATGAGCTGAAGTCAGCAGCCAGCACTGAGGGCCTGGCTTAGGGCTCGATAAACCTGTCCCACTGACCCGCCCCCCCAGCTGGTCAGGTTTTTAGGATACCCGCAATGACCAGGCAGGAGATACATCTGCATACGCTGGAGACCCAATAAATGTATCTAATGTGGCAATCCTAGAACCCCCGACTGAGCATGACCCAGCCGAGAAGCCGCAGTGCTGCGGTAATGTTAGGGAGTCAGCGCCCTATGACTGGAACTCTAATCAGAGGAAGACCAGCTGGGGGACAGTAGGGAAGCACAGAGCGGGGGCAGTTCTGCCTTCAGAGGGGCCTGCACTTTGGATCAGCGGCCGATGACATTTGCTAACCAAGCTGTCAGAGGGTGAAAGCCTTCATATGTCATAAGCAATGCAGGGAAGCGAGGGTCCCCCTTTCCCCACCGCGCTTCCAGGGAGCAGGACACTTATCACATTAAAGAGGAACAGATGGCATCGCTTTTCTAAGTCTCTCCCATTTCCACAGAACAGACCATCCCTGTTTTAAATGAAACTAGAAGGCAGGGCCGGCAAAGCCTGTTTTTGTTTTTTTTTTTTTTAATTGGAAATTTTTTAATAAGTTCGTCAGCAGAGAAAGTACAATAACGATCATACATAAACATCAACTTTTTAGAGAAACAACAATAGCGATAACCCAATCCCCCTTCCCAGTCCACCCTCGGAGTTTGCACAATATTATCATATATCAGCACATTATCACCATCTCGGCAGAACAGTTCAGTAAATGTCAAATCAAAAAATACCTAAATCAGGAGATCAATAACTGTAGTCAGATAGCGGGAATACTGGGTTAAAATACAATGGAGAACAAAAAAAAGCTAGACAAGAAAAATGCCACATTAAATGAAAACGCTGCCAAAACAGTAAAGGCTCCGTCCCTACAGTGGAAGTGAATAATTGCGCAAGACAATCAACAAGACCTTATACTATAAGAGAGAAAAAAAGATAATGAGAAAGGAAGAAAAGCAAAGAGAAAAGACAAAGAGAAGCGAGAGCACGTGCCAAAGGCAGACATCAACACACAACCTCCTCATACTAGGGTGTCCCTGGTGTGCAAGGAAGTCAAACAACGTGTCTCCACACTGCCCTAAAGGAGGACATGCGATTATGATGGACTGCTGTCAAAGATGCTAAGTGATGGTGGATATGCAGGCGCTCTATAACTTGTTGAAAAGGTGGCATGTTAGCATGTTTCCAACACTTAGCAATGACGCAGAGAGCTGCAATATAAACCTGTAGGCAAAAACGCTGTTGATGTTTTTCTAAACCGGGAACTGGAAGATTTAATAAGACATACCGAGCCTCAAGGGTGATATCCACTCTCAGCAAACTTGCTAGCCTATCTGAAACCTGCTTCCAAAAGGGGATTATATTATCACGCTGCCACCATATATGAAAAGTGCTCCAGCAGATATCCGATTGAGTTGGATGTAACTGGTGGAGCTTATCTGGGGTGATGTACCATTGGTACAACACTTTATAACAGTTCTCCTGCAACTGGGCCGAGATAGAACACTTACTGGTTCCAGCATAAGCAAGATCCCAGTCTGCTTGACTAAGAGGTGCCCCTAGGTCCAGGTCCCACTGCCGGGTGTGTAAAAAGGTTCTGCTACCGGCCTGTTGAGAAGCATATATAATTTAGACACTAGACCTTTGATGGTATCCGCTTGATCATAAAACTTTTCAAGCAAAGAAGTGCCCCCTCTCAAGTTATTTAGCCTCTGCTGAGAGTCTATAAACTGTTTAACCTGAGCATAGGCCAAAAAATCTCCCAACCCAAGATGGTAAGCCTTCACAAGTGCATCTATCGTTATTAAGCTACCATGGCCTAAGAGATGCCAAATAGTGGTAATCCCCGCCACTGCCCAGGATTTAAAAGAACTAGTCTGAAAACCTGTTGGAAAATGCATGTTATGAAAAAGAAAGGTATGGTGAAACTAAGCATGAACAACAACTAATTTAGGCTTCTATTGCATCCACACTCGCAAAGTAGTGTGGAGAGGAAGTGGTAAACATTTCAACAGGTGCCTGGAAAATTGAAGCTGCCACGGTAAAGCATCCCTCCAATCAGTGCCTGTTCAACAACTGCTGATTGTTTCACTGATTTAATTTTATAGAGATCAATAAGTGTTCTAAGCTGAGAAGCGGCGTAGTACCAGAACAAATTGGACACTCCAAGAGTGGACTGGAATAGGACCATACATGCAATCTGTGGAGGGCGCTGATGCCAGATAAAATTGAAGATTTTTTTCTGCCAAAGGCATAAAAGTGCTGTGGCAAAGACTGGAAGAGTAGAAACAGATACAGTAGACGTGGTAAAACATTAATTTTAACTACAGCAATACGGCCGAGCCAGGAAAAGCTGCTCTTCTGCCAATTCTCTAAGTTTCTATCAATGGCTTTCATTAGGGGTATATAATTAAGACAAAACAGTTCCGAGATCCGAGCACCAAGGTGAACTCCTAAATATTTAAGCAAGGCCTTGACCCAACAGAACAGGAACTGCCACTTTATGGTATTCACTACTGAATCTACTAGATTAATATTCAAAAGTTCTGATTTATCAAGATTAACCTTAAATCCAGAATCCCCACTAAACAGTTCCAGTTCGCTCGCAACCCCTTGCAATGAAGAACAGGGATCAGTCAATGTAAACATGTCAGCGGCAAATAATGACAACTTGAAATGAGAATTGCCGAAACCGACCCCCTTAATCCGAGAGGATAACCTAACTCTAGAGGCAAAGGGCTCCAGAAACAACGTGAATAGCAGGGGAGAGAGAGGACAGCCTTGTCTGGTACCTCTACCAATATCAAAGCTATTCCAATACTCACCATTTATTTTCACTCTAGCTTTAAGGAGTTCATATAATTTTACTAACCATTAGAGAAAAAAAGGTCCACAATTCATTTGCCGTACAGTTTTAAATATAAATGGCAAGTGAACCATGTCAAATACTTTCTCGGCATCGATGGATAATAAAACAGAAGGAATGCTTTCCCGGGTAACCCATCACATAAGGTCTATAATCTTGTGGACATTGTCTGCCACCATGCATTGAGGGATAAAACCGACTTGGTTGGAATGAACAAGCACTGGTAGAAAGTTATTCAATTGCAAGGCGAGAACCCTAGCTAAATTTATCAGCGAGATGGCCTTTCCCACAGAGAGAAGGATCCTTACCCGGCTTTGCTATAACTTAAATCCCAGCCACATTAGAATGTTCAGGGAAAGAACCACAATCTCATATAAAATTAAACATATCTGTCAAGGGTGTAACCAATATATGAGATAGCCGTTGGTAATACCCACCAGAAAAGCCATCTAAACCTGGCGATTTGCCAGACTTATAACCTGAAGAACTTCAGAGGTAGTGATAGGGCTGTCCAAATATTGCTGTTGCTCCTGTGTAAGCGAAGGCAAGGAAGTATCCTGAAGATATTGATCAATATCCATATCATTGATGACAGTATTCATACTATAAAGAGAGGCATAAAATGTGGTAAAACAACCCCACATCTCAGCTGAAGTGTTATGAATGATTCCTTGTGTATCCTTAATTTTAATTCTGGAAATTTGTGCTACCCATGCTTTTAACTGCGGGGCTAAGAAACGACCAGCTTTAATACCCCTTTCATAATAGGCCCGTTTAGCCTTATCTAAATGAAATGCCAGCACACCATCATCAAACCTTTGTAATTCAGATTTAGCCCCTAACAACCTGCGATATACTAGATGTGACTGTTTAAGCATATGCTGCTGAGAAAGATATTCTATTTTAGCCAGTAAGGATAATCTTTTCCTTTCCTTTGCCCTTTTACGAGAAACAGCCTTTGAAATAAGGATGCCCCTCACCACCACTTTGGAACATTCCCATATTACTCCTTTAGAAGTAGAGGAGTGAGCATTTAACTGAAAGTATTCTTGTAAATGATCTCCCAGTACTTTCAGAAATAAATCATCTTTAAGTAAATTATCTAAACGCCAATAATGCTGTCCACAGTCCAGATCATGGAAAAGCATCTAACCATACAGGGGCATGGTTAGACCATGTAATGGTACTAATTTTCCCACTGGATACTCGAGGTTGCAAGATTTTATCTACAAGAAAATAATCGATACAAGAATAAGTGGAACGTAGGAGCGAGTAGAAAGAATAGGTACGTGAATGCAGAAACCTTTGCCTCCAGATGTCGACATAATAGAAGACGCCACCTTCCTCGTCCCTTTCAGTGTGGTTCTAGTAAGAAGAGAATTATCATAAACTCGGTCGTAAGGTAAAATTAAAATCCCCAGCTAAAATGATGAAACCCTCCCCATAACAGTCCAATAATTGCCTTATAGAATTGAAAAAGGATTCTTGATCATGATTTGGGGCATAAAGGGACACTAGAGTAAATACATCCTTCCCCATATGTATTTTTAATAAAATGTATTTACCATGGGGGTCTGAAAGCTGAAATAACACATCATGAACCAAGTGCGAAGAGACCAATATACCCACACCCGTGAATTTTGCTCCTTTAATGCTGGCTGCTAGAAATTTATATGGGTAATCTTTACGTGTCAACAAATACTCATTATCTCTTTCACAGATGTGTCTCCTGTAAAAAAGCTACTTTTTGGGAGACTAATTCCCAAGAGAGAAAATGGCATTTCCTATGGGAATTAAGACCCTTAACATTAAGTAATAGAAGTCTAGCAGCCATGGCTATAGAGTCAACAGTCTAGCTGCAAAGGTAAAATAAAAAACCCAGTATACCAGAACACAAAAGTGCAAAGATGGATCCTCAGGATAAAAACAGAAAAATAAGCAAGACAAAACAAGCAAAAACTCCATCCCTCAGTGTCCCCTCCCCCAACTAACCACTGATCTGCCCAACCCTAATGGCAAATCCCTCCTCACTAACAGGCCGATACAGTACAGTGCGCTTTGGTGGAGCGCACTGTTAACCGGCATGTGGACGCACGTTTTCGACATGCTAGCTGTACCCCTTATTCAGTAAGGAGTAATAGTGTGTCGAAAATGTGCGTCCCCCCCCCCCCCCCCCCCCCCCCCCCGAGACTAATAGCGCCCGCAACATGCAAATGCACGTTGATGGCCCTATTAGTCATTCCCGCGCAATACAGTAAGTAAAATGTGCAGCCAAGCTGCACATTTTACTTTAAGAAATTAGCGCCAACCCAAAGGTAGGCATTAATTTCTGCCGGCGCCGGAGAAGTGCACTCTCCAACTTAATATCATGGCGAAATTAAGTCGGAGGTCCCAAAAGTTAAAAAAAAGTTAAAAATAAAAAAAATAAAAAACTTTAAAATGGGCCTGTGGCTCGAAAACCGGATGCTCAATTTTGCCGGTGTCCGGTTTCCGAACACGTGGCTGTCAGCGGGTTTGAGAACGGATGCCGGCAAAATTGAGCATTGGCTGTCAAACTCGCTGACAGCCGCCGCTCCTGTCCAAAAAGAGGTGCTAGGGACGCGCTAGTGTCCCTAGCGCCTCTTTTTACTGCGGGCCCTAATTTAAATAAATTAACTTACTGAATCGCACACACAGGAGAGCGGCCTGTGCGCTCGCCTGCTCTCCCGCGATTTTTACTGTATTGGCCCGTAAGGGAGTAGCTTGTGAATCAAGATAAACGCCCAACCTCCCCCGCCACAATAAAAAAATATTAGCTAAAGCTGACCATCACCATAAGTAATGAGTAAAGTGCAGAAAATGTGTGAAAACATGGGCACTAAAGCACAATACACATAATAGAGAAAGAGCGCAGCCGTCTTCTTCCTTGTCCCACTCAGCGCCATCTTGGAAATGAATCCATTGTCGTCGTAACAGGTTCTGCGTTTGAAGGCAAGTCTACTTGCTTGAAGATTAGCTCCGCTTCACAAAGGGACCTTATCCGGTAAAGGAAAAGCCCAGCGATATTGTATGCCCTCCTTGCCAAACACATTGGTAACTTTCCTGAGTTCGTAGCGCTTTCAGAATGTAGTTGGTGCTAGGTCACTGTAGATTCCCCGAATTCTTATGTTACAACGTCTCCAGCAGTTTTCTAAATCTTCTGTTTTATCCACGAGAAGGGAGAGTTCGTTGAGCATAGATTTATGTTGCGTACCCAGAGTATTAAGTGCCACTCTGTGATGCTCAATACAGGAATCCAGCTTGTTCACTCAGTGCCCCATTGTTGCTAAATCCTTTCGTTCCTCTGTTATAGAGACCAGTAGGTCAGATTTATGTTGCTGCATAACAGCGCGGAGCTCAAGAAACCACTCCCGAGGCTCCGATCTGGATAGCAAGTCAACCAATTCCACACCTAATTGTGAGGAAATTGAAAAAATCTCCGATTCTTTTCCTTTGGGATCTTCAGTCAATTTCACGGCCTGCTGAGTTCCATCACTGTGAAGATCCAAGGCGTGCTTACTGAAAGAAAATTGCTTCAGGTCCATTGTTTTTCTCCTGGTAACCATCTCAAGAGATAAATACTGGTAGGGAAGCAATGGCACAAAAAAAAAAAATCAGACAAAAATGTGCTGAGGTGATGGTTTTAAGTGCTGAAGAGAAGGAGCTTTTGGATTAAGTGTCCATCGCATATCACAGTGCTAGAGCGCCCGAAAGCCTGGCTTTTTAAGAAGGCGTTTATCTGAGGGCATCTGTCCAGCTTACAGTATATGGTTTCATTAATACATTGTCACAGCTGACATTCCTTTACTTCTGTATGGGTTTTGTGTTTAAGGAAAGATTTGAGGATGAAGTCAATCTGGCTATATTTATTTTATTTGTTATGATGCAATATTTGGTTATTTATGGAATTTTGACTGCTGTAAGATTATGTTATGAGTGTTATTCTTATGATTTTATTGTTATGTTTTGTATTTTAATATTGATTTCCTGTATTCCACCTTGAGCCTATCTGGACAGGCAGAAAAGAAATCAAACAAATTATTTAAATAACAAGGTAGCCAGGCAAATGGAAGCCTGCCATGGTATCTGTCTCTCTTCCCCTTGGCCTCTCCTCATCACCCTCCCAACCATCAACTGACTGCTGCTAAAGAGTTAAATAATACCACAACATCCCCCCCTACTGCTTAGTTTATCTCTTTTTGATCATAATCGGTTAATGTGTCCTTTTGTAAGAAATAGTATTTGGTTCTAAGGTTACATTGTTATGGTTTTACTTTTATGTTATTCTTTGTACATTGTTTTATTGTTTTATTGTATCGCCCACCTGAGTTCTATGTAAACCGGCATGATGTGCTGCACGAATGTCGGTAAATAAAAGTTAATAAAATAAATAAATAAATAAATAAATAAAATGATGGTTTAACAAATCTCTACAGAATCTAAACACACTTGCAACTACATGCTCAGGGTAACCCTAAAGTATCTCCTAACTACGTCAATTCAACGCACGGCTCAGGACATTCAGCAAAGGCAAATCCTAATCTTTAATCATCTGTCACCAAATGGACTCATGGAATATTCTTAACTTCTCAATATCCCACCACAAAATACCACACAAAAAAATGTAAAGCCCATGAGATCTTGCAAATCCCCCAAAAAACTATAAAAACACAGCAGTCCAAACCGAAGACTTCAAATACTTAGCAGTCTATTGCAATTAGGCCAATTAAAGATTTACAGTCAAAATTTGATTCGCTTCTGATGATCCAAAAACATAAAATGTTTAACAATCCAGTGCAACATGAGCTGCGTTTCAGCCTGTGCATAGCAACAAGAACATCTAAAGAATAACATTTAAAGAAAACCTTTGTTACAAGATGTACAAAAACAATTCTAAATAACCACTGTCAAATACCAATTACAGCTAAACTCTTGACAAATCATGAGCCGGGGAATGACAGGTGAAGACTTGGAAAAATTTTGCACCTTTCATGACTCTCATAATATCAACCTTTGCTGAAGGTCCTGCCTTGAATTGTCATAGTGAAGAGATACCTTAGCCTTGTTCTTTGCACACAGTCATATTTACTTCTTACTTCACCTAAAGAGCATCCAGGTACGGTTTCCAGAGGCACAGGCTGCACACATCACCTCTTCAGTCTCCTGGACCTGTGGATCAACTGAGAGGAGAGACTGAAGAGGGGATGAAGGAAGCAACTCCAATATTAAGGGTGCTCATGCACCTATAAGGTGGTACCTCTGTGGTGTGGGATGTGTTGCAAATCTTAGAATCTAACTTCCTTACAATCAGTTTTTGCCTCTCATGGTTAATTTCAAACCTTAAATTCATCTGAATCTCTCACATAAGAACATAAGAAATTGCCATGCTGGGTCAGACCAAGGGTCCATCAAGCCCAGCATCCTGGTTCCAACAGAGGCCAAACCAGGACACAAGAACCTGGCAAGTACCCAAACACTAAGAAGATCCCATGCTACTGATGCAATTAATAGCAGTGGCTATTCCCTAAGTAAATTTGATTAATAGCCGTTAATGGACTTCTCCTCCAGGAACTTGTCCTAACTTTGTTTGGTTTTTTTTTTAACTCTTATTTTATAAACTTTTCTTGGCATACAAGTTACAGCAGCAATTGCATTTGGTATCAAAGTAGGTACATACTGTTTGCAGGACACACTACCAACTGAAATCTAGGACAAGAAATCTAATAACACTTTGAATTCAGTTAAAGAAAAAATTCAGCGCTAAGCAAAAGGCAAACATTTAAGCTGTGAGGAAAAAGAAGGAAGAGTAGAGCTCCAAAAGCTGAGTTAACCCACGTCCGTCCGGTAGTGTTGATGATATATCCTCACACTTTGCTATATCTCATTTTTTTAAGGTATAGCGAAAATGTTTGATATCAGCAATATTGTAGAAAATAGAAGTGCAGGAAATGTTTTCTGGTCTCAATTCACAAATAGTCTTTATTCTTGAACAATGGCTACTCCTTTTAGTATAGCAAAATTTCTTTACAGCGAATCCCCCAACACGGACTGTGTTTCACCAGTCCGGCTGCTTCAGGGGGTACTTTTTACAAACAAGCATTTGTAATGCAAAGAACAGTATCAAAGGACCAAGAATAAACTGATGGGCTCACAAGCAGAGACAAAATGGTACATCCCTAACTACTAAAACAAAAATAGGAAAAAATCCCTAACCCCATCGTGAATCTTAAACGCGTTAAGCATAGCCAACCCGTGTCACAACTCAATAATAAACTCAATAATAAACTAAACATGTTGTAGTCTAAATATCTCTTTCACTAATCATAAAACGTAAAACCATACCTGTTGTTGTAATAAGTTTCTCAACAAGTTCACGCAACAAGTTTGAGTCAAAACTGACATTTAAAGGCCACTGTTTTGGCGTGAATGTCCTGCCCAGTAACCACCGGGTACGAGCTTAGCCAATCACATTAGAGCTACCAATGATGATGTCAGTGAAATTAGATAAAATAACTCCATTCCAGTACCTCATTAAGGCTGTGCGGGGAAACAGTATTGAGGGTATAAATCAATTTCTGTTCCCATCTAATCAGGATGGATGAGAGATCGCCACCTCACACCGGCGGAGTGACTACCTCTCTCACAAAAATTTTTAAATCTGAGACTGTATGGGACAATTGTGTCCAGTGGGAAACTAAGGGAGCTTTTTCTTTGATCGTTTTGATGCAAGACTTGTGCTCTACAATTCGTGTCCTAATTTTGCGGGATGTTTTTCCCACGTAGAGTTTTTTACATGGGTAATGAATCACATAAACCACCCCAGAAGATTCACAATCAGTGTCCACTTTCAATTTATAGCTTTTATGTGAGATTGGGTGGGAAAACCCGCTAGTTATGTATGTATGTTCACATACCGAACAATGACCACAGGGTCTATGTGTCGCTTTATGAGGGTATGTGTTTAAAGTAGAAAAGGTAGAATGGACCAACCTATCTCGTATATTTCTACCTCTACAATAGGTAAATCTAAGACTACTTTGTAATAATTCTCCAAGGGCCAGTGCTCCCCAGTGTTTACGAATGATGCACGAAATAGTATTACTTATGGTGGAAAAAGGTAAAATACAATTAACTGTAGGACTCTTGTCCCGTGATCGAGGTAAAAACAACAAATCTCTATTGATGTAAAGGGCACGCTTGTATGCTTTCTTCAACACCTTGACAGGGTACCCTCTTTCTTGGAACCAGAGTGCCATCTGTTTAGCTTTATTCACAGAGTCTGCCTTAGTAGAACACAACTTTTTCAATCTCAGAAACTGCCCTGTGGGGATATTATTCTTAAGCTGGCGGGGATGAAAACTGTCATAGGATAAGAGAGTGATACGATCTGTTTCCTTACGATAAGTAGAGGTTTGAAATTTTGTATCATCATGTGTAATAAGGATATCTAAGAACGCAATCTGTTTGGGGTGGATAACAAAATTAAACTGTAAATTAGGATTACACGAATTCAACCAGTCGATGAACATAAAGAACTGAATATTCGTGCCAGACCTCACTATGAAAATGTCATCAATATATCTTAGCCAATGATGTATGAAACCTCTCCAAACTGACATATATACATACTGCTCTTCAAAATCCGCTACATATAAACAGGCAAGGCTGAGGGCCATCGTTGCCCCCATTGCGGTGCCCTTAATTTGTTGAAAAAATTCTTGTTGGAACATAAAAAAATTCCGAGTAAGAGCTAGTCTTGCTAATTCTAACAAAAAACCGGTGGGACGCTGGTGTTCACAGTGCGTGAGTTTAATGTGTGTTCTATAACTTCCAAAGCTTGCTCCTGCGGGATATTGGTGTACAGTGAGGTAATATCTAATGTCACCAAAAAACTAAGACCATCTGGAGGGTCGCTCTTATCCAAAAGTGTAATTAGATGGGTAGAATTCCTCACATAGGATTTAATAAGTAGAACAAAAGGTTTGAGAAATACATCTAAAAATTTCGAAAAGGATTCCAAAACTGATCCTATCCCTGAAACTATCGGACGCCCCGGAGAGTTCTCAAGAGTTTTGAGAATCTTCGGTACAGTATAAAACACCGGGGTAATTGGATGTTCAACTAAGAGAAATTGAGATTCACGCTGTGTAATGAACTTATGTTCCACCGCTTCCTGTATCAAAATTTTTATTTCTGCCTGTAACTCCCGAGTAGGGTCACTGGCCAATGGTTTATAACATGTGATATCATTGAGTTGGCGTCTGATCTCAGCTACATAATCTTCACTATTCATCAGAACAATACCCCACCCTTATCTGCCGGTTTTATAACAACCTGAGGGTCATAAGCCAATGATGTCAAAGCCAAACTTTCTTCTCTTTTAAGATTATAATAAGTGTAGTGCTTATTGCCTTTTAAGCTATCAATCTCAGTTCGTACCAATTTCTCAAAGACTGTTATCGTTGGGTCGAATGGGCCAGGGGGAATCCACTTTGATTTAGGGTATACTAATGACATATCATAGGTAAATTTCTTAAAGACACTTTATGTGAGATTTGATTGTTTGCCATACTGGAGGCAACATTTAACTTTAATAACTTATGACTCCGTTACCTGTGTAATGGTCAAGTAACACACAGTGCAAATGTACTACGGAGCAGTATAGTTTATGGCTCTACGGTATCACTTGATTGCCGAACCTATGAAAATATAAGCGGGTCCTTTCCAAGTTATATTTTTATATTTTATAATTTTTAAATTGTAATTTTGTTTTTCATTTTAACACAATTGAAATTGCATGACTTACAATATACAAAAATAAAAGCAGCTGTAACTCTTCACTTAACAAGAAGTGTTTGCAATAGAAAAATAGCCCACTTTTTAAACACATTTCGCTTTTAACCATGTACTTTTAAGTTTTTTTATTTTGTTTTTAAGTTTGAAATTCTAAGTGACTGTGCCAATTTAATTATCCTATATTTTTATAGTTATAGTTATCTTAGTACATTATCTCTTAATATTTGTTTTATTCCTATTTTATCGTTTTTAACTCTATGATTTTTAGTATTTCTTTTAAGCTTTTTAAAGAACCACATCTATTACTTAGATAATAAAAATCGACCTGTACAAGTGGAGGTCTTATGAAACTAAAAATCCTTATTACCAACTTTTGTAGGATTAACCACCAACTTATATCACAAGTGATTAAACAAGGTAAAAGAAATCTATTTTTTATTATTTTATCATTCTAATTATTTATCATTTTTACTTCATTGATGCACTTTTTAACTTTGGATCTTTATTTTTAGTAAAAACATTCCATAACCACATATGGTGCCCGGATACACAATCTATATTTTACTCAGAATCAAGGTAATATTTTATGTAAAATAAGGTCTTTTCTCTGTTCTTGATTTTAACATATATACTGTCGTCCTCTTAGCTCATAGGGGTAGCCACGCGCATCTTATAAAATCTGGGGTCAGCGCGCACGCACAAGGGGGTGCACATTTGTGCAACTTGCGCACTGAGCCCTGCGCGCGCTACCCGTTCCCTTCCCCTACCTAACCCACTCCCCCGGCCCTATCTAAACCCCCCTAACCTTGTTAGCGTGACCCCTCATTTAAAGAAAGAATTGTGTGCCCAGGAGAGGTGGCTGGGCACGCGTCGGGAGAGCGGGCGCTCAACACGGGGCGCCGGCTCTCTGGCATTTTTTTTTTACAGAATCAGCCTGTAGGTGGCACAAGAGAGGAAGGAAGAGATGGTGGAGCAGCTGACTGCGAAATCTCTTTCAGATCAGAAGAAAGATCAAGGATCCGAATGGAACATCAAAACAAAAGACTTTTCTCAAAAATGGGCTATTCAAGATGTCCTCTGCTCCAACCCCCCCCCCCCCCCCCCCCCCGTATAATTCAGTTTTGCATATTTAGACCCTCCCCCCTTTGTTCTTTATTTCATGTTTGTTTTTGATTGGGCAGTGGGATCCCTGTACCAAGAGTGGTAAGGGATGACAATTAGCTAAAAGGCAACCATTATAACTGGGTGCTTCCTTTCCGCCTTCGGGCAGTGTGTAATGTGAATACTTCACCGCTCCTTTCCTCCCCTTAGGGCAGTGATTGAGAGCTGGGAAGAAGTGCCATGCCTGATGCCAACTAAGGCCATTAGTTTTAGAGTCGTTTTGTGTGGCGTCCCATGGGATGCGGGGGCCATAGCATGACTGCTGCAACTGTTTATTCAGGCCTCAGCGGCCTGCCCGCATTAAAAACGGGAGCAGCACTTCCTTACTGCCTTCCCCAGCAGCATGGAGCTCTCAGCTCCCAATCTCCAGGCAGGCAGCAGACAACATTTGAGGATGCTCAGGCACTCACAGCACGGATGCCTTTGGTTAGCAAAGCTCTGGGTACAAAATAATCTAACTGAGAGCAGCCAAGTAGCAATTACTGCAGCACTGACCCAATGAAAGCAGATCACACCCTGATCTGAAAGGGTTCAGCACTTTCAGGCTTTCTGCCAACATGGATCTCTTAAAGAAACGTTAACCAATATACTGCAAATAGAAATCAACTTCCCCGATTTCTGGTCCTCCTTCGTGTCTGAGTCATGAACCGAGGGCAGACCCTTTTGAGATAGAGAACCTTTGCCTTATGGGGATAAACATCCTGATGTCCAACCCTATGGGAAACATAACAACGGTACAGCCATGGACAAAGGAGAAGTCGTAAACCTCCAATTAAAATGATTTCTGCTCATTGATTTCCTGTGTGTGTGTGTGTATGTGTGTGTGTGGGGGGGGGGGGGGGGGGGGGGGGGGGGGGGGGGGGGGGGAGGGAGTAACAAAATGGGTGATCCAAAGACTACTTGAGAAGGAAAATATCCTCGTGCCTCTCGCTGATGGAATATTTTGCCAGGATCAGAGTCAATCCTGTGGTGAGAGGGGATGATTTTCCATAGGATTTCTAGTGGTAGGATAAATTAACCATGGAGCCAGCGAACAAGTTCTTGCTCTCTTGGTGTATTGGATAAAGAGTGGCACAGCTGGAAAGGGCTCCAGTAGACACTGAAAGTGATTCTGGTGGGAGACCTGGACGCATTGTCTCCAGTTTGCCCAATGTTCTCCTGCCCAGAAAGTAAATCACAGCTGTTTGGTGTCGTCTCATCTAGGGAACCACTTGTGCTGTAGTTCTTTGACTGGCCACTAGATGTCACCATAAGAGCACAACTTGGTTTGGCTGTCTCATGAACCCTGCACACCATTGGCCTTTGGAAAAAAAAATATTTTCCTTCATATGCAAGATGACAATTTGTATGTAAATTTATTATTATATGAAAACTAGCTTCATGCCTGTACCTTATTCCTAACCTGGCAGTAAAACCTTTTGTTTGGCACTCAGGAACATGAGGAGAGTTAAAATTGGGATGCCGTAAACACATTTACAGGTGAGATCAGGATGCTTTTGCAAGCGAGTGCTGCTTTCATGCTTTCTGTGATAAACTGAGGTGATGGTGATATTTCTACCCTAGGGCAGGTGAGCTGTATGTGAGCATAGCAAGAGAGGGGAAGCACAGACATGCAGAGCAGGGAAAATATAACTAATCTATGGGGGTAATGTCTCATGTCTTGCAATACTGAAAAGTACAGTGGGAGACCACCCACAGTAAACCTTGAGAATGGGCAAAGCTGGGATCCTAGAAGAGAAATGAGGTTCTCCAGTACAGGCACGCGAGATATTAGGGGAGGTAATTTGATAACTTCAGGTCATCAGAGCAAGCGTTGGATTTATCCCATTGGAACTAGTCCTGATTGCGCCTGGCTCTGGTAACCTGCAGCTTTCTGGTAAATCCTAAGCCGACACGCGGCAACTTTGTGATGATGTATGACTTCCCTTTTGTTTCCCCCAGCAACCGCCGCCATACAAACACACACATTCATCTTTCCAAGTCACCGATCCCCGAGACACTGCTGCCCAAAGCCCGTTGTCAAGGAAGATGAATAGAAATAGTCCACACGCACAGAACTTCCTTCTTAGCATCCGCTGGCTTTGCAGGCTCCGGGCCCAGCGCTTCAGTATTTGGAGTGGAACTGCTGGGTTAGGCACAGTGGTGAATGGCGTTCACGCTGATGAAAGAAGGCCGATAAGCAGAGGCCCTCGGGGGACGTGTCCAGGGGCCAGTTCTGTTCAATAGCTTTGGAATTGATGCTGCAGAAGGGGTAATAGGGAAGGTCTGTCCTCATAGGATCTGCAGTAGAGTGGGCACCCCTAGGGTAGCACAGATAGAGGAGCGGTTATTGTACTTAGCATGAAGACAAAATGCCAAAAAAGTGCAGAGTCAGGCGTTTGAGAGTGAGGCAGCGATGTGCACTAATCAGGAGGGAAACTTCTTTCCCTGTCCCCGGAGGCCACAGCTCCGTCTCCCTTTACTAGTGCTGGGTGCCACCCTCCTCCAGGACAACCACGGCTGCCTGCTCCTGCTTGGTGACCATGCTGCAGCTTTGGTTCCTTCCTCCTTGCCAGCGACTCTCTGGCCCATGGGCTCATTTCTACTTTACGTCTCTCTTCTTTGCCGATGACTCCAGCACCCATCTCTCACCTTTTTCTACTACTATTTATCACTTCTAAAGCACTACTAGGCAGTGGCACATGTACCGCTGTACAAACACAGACAAGAGATAGCGCCCCTGCCCTCTGGAGCTTACTGTCTAATCGAGACAAACAAGTGTCGATGAGAGGCGTATTTATTATAGAAAAATGGTTAGAATTTAAAAGCAGCCTCAGAAAGATGAGTTTTTAGACCGGGCTTTAATATGGCCAGAGAAGGTGCATGATGCACCAACTCAGGACGTTTGTTCCAGGCATACGGCACGGTGAGGTGGAAAGCAAGGAGTCAGGAGCTGCCAGTGGAGGAGAAGGGCTTGATGAACACAGTGCACAAAGAAGAGGCGAGGAGAGAAGACAGGTCATGAGGAGATGCAGACTGAATGCAGTTGTAGATGAGTAAAGAGAAACTTGAACTGTATGCGGAAGCAGGCGGAGAACATCAGTGATTGGGGGGGGGGGGGGTGCAGAATTCAGCACAAATTAGTGCTCCCAGCAAAAGAGAGAAAACAGAACTCAGTGGATTGAGCGTGACTGACCAGCCTGGGCTTGAGTGTTCACAGAGGAGCAGATAATGCAGACATGGGGAAGAAAAGCCAGGGAAGCCCTCAAAGTCTCACCAGTCATTCTCCCCAACCCCAGCTCACTCCCACCAGGCTCCTAGCCACCCATCCCCAACAGTCTCTCCCCTATCTCACCGTCACCTCTCCCAACCCCTCTCCCTCAACACCTGTTTTCTCACAATCTCCTCCTTACTTCCTCTGTGTCTCTCATTCATCCCCTCCTGCATGGGGCATATTTTTTTATTTTATAATTGCAGTGGGGGGAGGGCGGGGTGGGAGTTATTATCCCTCTGCCTGTTCCTCCTCATCCTGCTTTAGCCAATCCCCCCCCCCAGGGTTGGTTTATCCATCGCTGCTTCCCACCTTCACCCTCTCTTCTTTGGCAGGCTCCGCTCATCTCTCACTTTGTGATTCCTCTTCCTCTATAGGCTTGGATAAGTTCTCCTTAAGCCCATGTACCTTTTTTTTTTGTTTGTTTTAACTGTCCCCATCTCCCCCTTTGCTGCAGTGCTTCTCCCGGCCCTCACGGATTCCAGGCCAGATCCTATCCCAAGTCTGCAGAATTTCATGCACCTGCATGGCCGAGCCCTGGTACCTCCCCAGCTCCGAGGCCTGAGCTACACGTGATGCCTGGAAACCCCACAGATAACTGCTGTCTCCTGAAAGCTATAACAGGGTTGTGTTTGTGAACATGGAGAATGGTGTTCTTCTTCATTCCCCCTCAATTCAAGCTCTGCCCACAGCCCCTTTCACTATTGGAAGGCATTTAACTGTTGTGTCCCTATCAAAATGAGTTCCCAAATTAGTTCCTCTGATGACTGAATCTCCCAGCAGCAGCTTTTGTTTATGACATTTGATCATGTTGTAGGGTTTCTGGGTAGACTTGATGACTATGACCCTTACAGAGATCATTTCGGATTCTATTGCTGGGGCTTCTTCATTAACCAATGCAGAAAATGCATTATATAATTTATATAATTTCTCTTAGCATTTCACTGTCCGTCTCACAATCTTGACCAGGTGGATGGTAGTATACTCCTATCACTGTAGTCTTCCCTGATACACAAGGGATTTCTACCCATAAAGATTCAATTTTGTATTTAGTCTCATGCAGGATGTTTATCCTGTTGGACTCTATGCCATCCCGGACATAAAGCGCCACACCGCCTCCCGGGTGCTCCTCTCTGTCATTGCGATATAATTTGTACCCCGGTATAGCACTGTCCCATTGGTTATCCTCTTTCCACCATGTCTCTGAGATGCCAATTAAGTCTATGTCATCATTTACTGCTATACATTCTAATTCTCCCATCTTACTTCTTAGACTTCTGGCATTAGCGTACAAACATTTCAAAGTTTGTTTTTTGTTTGTATTTTCATTCTGCTTTTTAATTCATAGGGATAAGTTAGAATTTTTTAGCTCAGGTGAGTTTTTAATTACAGGCATTTGGACTACTTTTCTTATTATTGGAACCTCACTGTTGGGATGCCCTAATTCTAATGCATCATTAGTATCCTTTGAAGATATCTCTCTCCGAACCATGCGCTGCTGAGCGACTGTCGGCTTTCCCCTTTGTTCTAGTTTAAAAGCTGCTCTATCTCCTTTTTAAAGGTTAGCGCCAGCAGTCTGGTTCCACCCTGGTTAAGGTGGAGCCCATCCCTTCGGAAGAGTCTCCCCCTTCCCCAAAAGGTTCCCCAGTTCCTTACAAAGCTGAATCCCTCTTCCTTGCACCATCGTCTCATCCATGCATTGAGACTCCGGAGCTCTGCCTGCGCGTGGAACAGGGAGCATTTCAGAGAATGCTACCCTGGAGGTTCTGGATTTAAGCTTTCTACCTAAGAGCCTAAATTTGGCTTCCAGAACCTCCCTCCCACATTTTCCTATGTCGTTGGTGCCCACATGTACCATGACAGCCGGCTCCTCCCCAGCACTGTCTAAAATCCTATCTAGGTGACGCGTGAGGTTCGCTACCTTTGCACCAGGTAGGCAAGTTACCAGGCGATCCTCACGCCCACCAGCCACCCAGCTATCTACATTCCTAATAATCGAATCACCAACTATGACGGCCGACCTAACCCTTCCCTCCTGGACAGTAGGCCTTGGAGACATATCCTTGGTGCGAAAGGACAATGCATTACTTGGAGAGCAGGTCCTTGCTACAGGATCCTTACCTGCTGCACCTGGTTGGTGCTCTCCCATCATGAGACCTTCTTCCTCCAAGGAAGCACCAGGGCTGCCAGTCTGAAGTTGGGACTTGGCTACTATGTCCCTGAAGGTCTCATCTATATACCTCTCTATCTGCCTCAGCTCCTCCAGGTCTGCCACTCTAGCCTCCAGAGATCGGACTCGTTCTCTGAGAGCCAGGAGCTCTTTGCATCGCATGCACATGTACAACATCTCACCGGTGGGTAAAAAAAATCATACTTGTGACACTCTATGCAAAAGACTGGGAAGCCCCCCTCTTGCCATTGGACTGCTGCCTTCATCTCAAATTTGTTCAGTTCCTAGTTAAGTTTTAGGCTGCTGTGGGAGTAGGAATGTGTCTAATTAGTGTCCTTTAAATGTATTAGTGAATTCACTATATGTCTGGTACTGGCCTTCAGGGGAATGGTTAAACTCTCAATAAGGTGTGGGGAATTCGTGAAGTTAGAAGGCAGATTGTTTTTTGTTTTTTTTAATGTGAAAGTGGTACCTGCCTATAAATTAAAGGATGAGTTAGGGGTGGGTGGGTGGCACCAGGTATGGCCTGTTTATATGTCGCAGAATTTGAAGAATATGGGCATCCATCTACTTTTTGGCATATCATCATTGTATGGTGTTTGATATATTGATGATATTCTTTTTCATCTGGTCCAACACAATAGAAGAATTGGAAAATTTCATCCATTGGTTAAACCAGCACTTCTCAACCAGTGTGTCGCCAAGCACCGGCAGGTGTGTCGCGTGCTCCCGGTCTCTCCCGCTGCTCTTCTTCCCTGCTGCCGTTGCCACTAGGCTATCAGTACGTTCAAGCCCAGTGGGAACGGCAGCGGTGGTAGAAGCAGCACTTGCACCTGCGGCTGGCCTTTTCTTCTTCCCGCCCCCCCCCCCAATGACCCGGAACAGGAAGTGGTGCGCGGGAAGGAGAAAGAGCTGTGTTATGTGGAAAAATAGCAGCAGCATCGGCCCCCGAGCAATCGAAGCAGATGGTAATCTGGAAAGGAGACAGCAGCATGAGCCTCCCGCGGCCGATAGGATTCTTCCTTCTTGGCCTGCGGGGGCTGGAAGAGGAGACTGCTGCAGCTACCATTTGTGCTGGGGGGGGGAGAGGAAGTGAGTGAGAGAAAGAGAAGCAGCCAGCCTGTGTGTGATTGAGAGAAACTGGTCAGAGAGCTGATGTGTGTGTATGTATATGTGAGAGACAATGAAAGTGACTGCTCAGGGAGATGACTGTGTATGTGTGAGAGAGAGAAAAAGCATGTGAGTGAGAAATCTGGGTATGTGAGAGAAAGCATGGGCGTAAGAAGCCGTGTGTGTGTGCGTGCATATGAGAGAAAGCATGGGAGTGAGAAGCCTGTGTGTGTGTGCATACATGAGAGAGAGAGACTGGTTGGTAAGGTGACGGTATGTGTGAGAGAAAGAGACTGGTGTGTGTGTGAATGTGAGAGAAAGAATGTGATTCAGGGAATGAGAAGCCTGAGCATGTGGAGAGCGAGCATGGAAATGAGAGAGAGACTGGTGTGTGTGTG
This sequence comes from Rhinatrema bivittatum, assembly GCF_901001135.1. Classification (NCBI taxonomy): domain Eukaryota; kingdom Metazoa; phylum Chordata; class Amphibia; order Gymnophiona; family Rhinatrematidae; genus Rhinatrema; species Rhinatrema bivittatum. The sequence goes on along the minus strand of NC_042621.1, from coordinate 297,486,890 downwards.
TGTGTGTGTAACAGAGAGAAAGTGATTATGGGAATGAGAAGCCTGTGCATGTGAAGAGAGTGAGCATGGGAGTGAGAAACCTGGGTGTGTGTGAGACACAGCATGGGAGGGAGAAGCCTGTGTATCTGAAAGAGAACAAGGGAGTGGGAAGCCTGTGTATGCATGAGATTAGGTGACTGGTGTGTGTGTGTGTGAGAGAGAGAGAGAGAGAAAGTGATTATGGGACTGAGAAGCCTGTGCATGTGAAGAGAGTGAGCATGGGAGTGAGAAACCTGGGTGTGTGTGAGGCACTGCATGGGAGTGAGAAGCCTGTATATCTGAAAGAGAACATGGGAGTGGGAAGCGTGTGTGTGTGTGTGTGTGTATATGCATGAGAGAGGTCAGGTGACTGGTGTGTGTGTGTGAGAAAGAAAATGAATATGGGAATGAGAAGCCTGTGCATGTGGAGAGAACAAGCATGGGAGTGAGTGTGTGTGAGACAGAGAAAGTAATTATTGGAGAAATTACTTACCTGATAATTTTGTTTTCCTTAGTGTAGACAGATGGACTCAGGACCAATGGGTACTCCTGTTAGCAGTTGGAGACAGATCAGATTTCAATCTGACGTCAGCCCCTAGTACATATACCCCTGCAGGAAGTGCAGCTCCTCAGTATTCTTCCTTGCAAAGCATTGTGGATATATGTGTGACTGACTGATTAACTTAATATGATTAACTTAGATAACTTTTGTTAGAACGTTAAAAACTTGATTAACTTGAACTGGTTGGTTGACTATAGCTGGAGGCCACCAGTGTGCCCAACCGGAAAGCGTCGACACCCGGCAGGGTGGATGCCCTAGGGAAATGAAAGCATGGCTTACCCTTGATTCGTTGAAGGCCCATGTATAACGGCAGCAGAGGGTGGGCTGCTGAGTCCATCTGTCTACACTAAGGAAAACGAAATTATCAGGTAAGTAATTTCTCCATTTCCTAGCGTGTAGCAGATGGACTCAGGACCAATGGGATGTATAAAAGCTACTCCTGAACTGAGTGGGAGGTTGCCCGTAGTCCATTTAGGATTGCTCTTGCAAATGCTGTGTCCTCCCGAGCCTGAACATCCAGACGGTAGAATCTGGAGAAGGTATGGATGGAGGACCACATTGCCGCCCTGCAGATCTCGCAGGTGACAGCATTCTAGTTTCTGCCCAGGAAACCGCCTGGGCTCTGGTGGAATGGGCCTTGACCTGTAGAGGTGGTGGTTTTCCCGCTTCTACGTAGGCCGCCTTGATGATTTCCTTGATCCAGCGGGCAATGGTTGCTCGCGAGGCCGCTTCCCCTTGCCTCTTCCCGCTGTGAAGGACGAAAAGGTGGTCTGTCTTTCGTACTGGTTCCGACATTTCCAGATATCTGGATAGGAGTCTGCCGATGTCGAGATGGCACAGACTACGGGCTATTGAGCCTGGAAGTAGAAGGAGTTTGAGTTGCTGTTACTGAGATGACACCAAAACTAGAATATATTTTTTGTAGGGTGAGTTGTATGGGGAATGTCATAATTCTGCTTTACATCCATTATTGTGGGTCAGGGGGGTTCCTGTGGATGCAAACTGTACTTTTACATCTAGCCCCGTGACAATCATGGGTCAGTGTGTCACGCATGTGAGAACCATCTGTCAGGTGTGTCCAGACAGAAAAAAGGTTGAGAACCACTGGGTTAAACCACTGTGATTCTAATCTAGAATTCTCTGTTCACTATAATAATCATCAAATTGCATTCTTAGATTTACTAGTTAAAATTGAGAACGAGACAGTGGTCTCCACCTTCTATAGGAAACTAATGGATAAAAAAATGTGCTTCTCCATCAATCTAGTTTTCAACCTAAGTCCTAAACAGAATATTCCTGTTGGTCAATTCCGGTGTCTGAGAAGAATGTTACTCCATTCAAGAATATAAAAAAACAAGCTCAGAAGTTGTCCAATCATTTTTTTGGATCAGGGGTACTTCTCACAAATGCATATGGAAAGCTTACAAAAGAGCACTTTATGCAAACCGGGAGAATCTGTTGCAAAATACTGAACCGGACCCTTTGCATGGTATGCACTATCCCCTTCTCAAACAGGGCCAACATGATTAAAACCATTATTCGCAAACATTGGCACATATTAGCAAATGTGGGTCCCTTTAATGAGCCTTCAATTTTTGCATTTAGAAAGAACAAAAATCTATGTAAATTTTTTGGTATCCTCTATCCTGCCATTTGACAAAGCACAGTTACAAAATGGCAATCATTCTGCATGTGGACACTGCGCTGTCTGTGCCCACTCTTTAAATATTTCTGTCTTTAGGCACCCAAATCTATCAAAACCGTACATTTTTCCTGGTATTTCTGACTGTCAAACAAATCAAGTTATTTAATAGAAACATAGAAATGACGGCAGAAGACGACCAAACGGCCCATCCAGTCTGCCCAGCAAGCTTTCGCACTTTTTTTTTGTCTCTCACATACTTATCTGTTTCTCTTGGCTCTTAGTAACCTTTTTTATTCTATTTCCCCTTCCACCCCCGCCATTAATGTAGAGAGCAGTGTTGGAACTGCATCTAAGTGAAATATCAAGCTTAATTAGTTAGGGATATTAACCACCACAATAAGCAAGCTACACCCATGCTTATCTGTTTATCCAGACTATGTAATTCAGTCCTTGTTGATTGTTGCCTGAATATAGATCCACCTTTCTTCATTCCCCCTGCCGCTGAAGCAGAGAGCTATGCTGGCTATGCATTGAAAGTGAAGTATTAGCTTATTTGGTTTGGGGTAGCAACCGCTGTAACAAGCAAGCTACCCCCCGCTTTTTTGTGAATGCAAATCCTTTTTTCCACATTTCCTCATTGCCGCTGAAGCTTAGAGCAATGTTGGAGTCGCATTAACCGTGTGTATGTTTATTGAATAAGGGTATTATCCCAGGTAGTAGCCATCGTTCCCGTGAGCCACCCACTCTTCATTCACATCCTCTAGACTTTATGGATCCATAGAGGATTATATTTATGCTATAATTTGCCCTTGCCAATTTACATACATAGGGCAGACAAAAAGACAGATATACATGTGGATCACTGAGCACAAAAGTTGTATTCGTACGTCTAGGACACAGGTGCCCTTAGCAGAACACCGGCAGACATGTAAAACAGTCCATCGAGGATTTGAAATGCTTTGTCATTACTCAGCTGAGAACATATAGGGGAGGCAACATCTCTAAGATTATGAAACAGAGGGACAGCTTTTGATATTTCAGAGGCACACAATGCGCCCGAGGGGACTCAATCGAGAGAGTGAATGAAGAGCATTCTTTGTAGCCTCGTCCGAGCATGCGCAGCCGCGAAGAACTGTAGAAAGGGCATTGCGCGTGCACAGCGTTTGTCTGCTCCTTCCAGTTATCGATGCCGCCGGTTCCTGTAAGGATAAGTTAGAGACACAGCCGCGCCAGGTATCTGCATGGTTTTCTCTTCTATAGGATTTTAAACGTTTTAGTCAAAGTTCAACGTTTTACAAACTGCACACACGTATAAACCATACTCTCCAGCAAAGGTTCACTTTTAGAACCCCTTTCTAGGTTCATAGATTTCTTTCTAGCACCTTTCGTCGGGATTCAGCCGTCATACATTAGGGACTCACAACAAATCATTCAATTTCTGGATACCTTTCAAGAAGATACTGCTCATTTTTTATTAGTAACCCTCGATGTGGAAGCTTTATACACTTCAATCCCACAGGATGAGATGTTATTGATTGCAGAGAGTTTTTTTGAGCAACGATCACGCCCACATAGGATTCCATCTAGTTTTTTTGACAGCCTTATTAGACATAGCCTTAACAAAAAATGTTTTCGCATTTGAAGGTGTTTTTTACCAGCAGATTTGCGGTACTGCCATGGGAGCGACCATGGCGCCGGACTTAGCGAATCTTTACATGGCTGTATTTGAAGATAATTGGATTTACAATAACAACCCCTTTTCTCAATATATAAAAACATGGAAAAGGTACATCGATGACATACTACTATTCTGGACAGGCCCTATCTCCGGCTTTCAAGGATTTTTGAATTGGTTAAATACTCGCAATCCTCATCTTCATTTCACATCAGAGATTAATACCACGATGATTAATTTTCTGGACATAAAAATTTTTTAAAAACCCTATGGTTTTGAGACTACAATGTATAGGAAAGACATAGCATCTAATACTTTTCTTCATTTTACAAGTGCACATCCACGGTCCCTAAAAGAAAATTTACCAGTGAGCCAATTTTTTAGGTTACGGAGACTATGCACAACCCAAAATGAGTTTCACCAGCAAGCTACAGTTTTGACAAATCGGTTTATCAAGAGAGGTTACCCTTCACGCTGTGTTAAACGTGCTTACACGCGTGCTAAATTCACAAACAGGGATTGGTTATTTATACCACAGATGTCGGAATCAACAGCTTCATTGACTTACGTGTTGCCATTTTCATCAATGACTGCGGTCATGAAAAGGATCGTCTATCAAAATTGGCATTTACTGCAGATCCATAATGAATTCCAGGATACCCCTCGGTTTGCACTCTCTAGAGGTTCTAATTGTAAAGATCTATTAGTACATTCTGACTCTATGGTTCCACAGCCAGTGGTTCAAATAGGAACACATTCATCCTGTGGAACATGTACAGTTTGTCAAGTAATGATTGATACATCATCTTTACATTTTACCAGAATTAATTTTACTCATATTTTGAGGCAATTTACAGATTGTCGTTCCACAGGACTGATCTATTTAATACAGTGCCCATGCAATTTGTGGTACACGTGGGCAAGACTCAGCGAGCATTGAAAACTCGATTAATTGAACACCGGTCCTGCATTTCCACAGAGAGGTTATCTGCCCCATTAGTAACCCATTGCCTCCAATACCAGCACAATTTTGACAGTTTAAAAGTCTGCGTACTAGAACAGCCTTCTCCTAGCTGGCGGGGAGGAGATTTCAACAATCGTTTATTACGAGCTGAACAACGGTGGATTCATCGTCTGGATACAGTGGAACCTAGAGGACTGAATTCAGCATTGGAGTTTCAAGTTTTTCTGTGAAATTCTCTTCTTTATTTTTATTTTTGATTGGGTGAAGTAACAAAAAATATTTCTTTCTGATTGGTTGAAACAACAGCGTCAGGACAGCCTAACATTGTTGATACGTTACTACAGTAACACACCGTCATCGAGACGGAACGTTACACGTCACCACGTTCACAAAAAACGCGGGCTTTTTAAAGGGTCAATGACTCAGGGTTTGTTCTGTCCCGTTCTAAAGAAATTCACTTGAGAGACTGCACTGTCCGGGATGAAGGTTTGCGTTTGCTGGCAATGCCCGAAGCTAAGTATAACATGTTATTAATACTACTTTTGACATATGTTTTTTCTTTTTAAAAAACAGCATCTGTTCTGAAATTATTGAAATTTGATTAAATTCGTCTCCTGAAGAAGCGATTTCTCTTCGCGAAACACCGGCCGTTGTCGGGCTGTATTCTTCATCTTACATCAAGAACAGATGATATTATCAAAGTTTAAGCATTTATTGAAATATTGACTTTTCAAACTTGAAAAAATCACGCCGCAAGTGACGAGTAGTCCGGACGGCAAGTGATCCCTACTGCTGTCGTCTGGCTTGCTGATGCGGCTTCTATCACATAAAAATATATATTATAATGATCTAATTTAAATCAGTAGTAGCACTTTGGGTATACACAGTTTTAAAAGATTGGAGTGATTGTCTTTTTTGGTTATTTCGTATTGACAGTAATAAGACACAATACGGTTCTTTTTTAATACGTTAGCTTATTCATTGGTGACTCGTCGTGGGGCTTTCCCCCGAATGAGAAGATGAGAAATCAAGAACCACCAAATAAATATGCACCAGGAAGTAAACCGGGCAGAGACTGGGTGGGCCCTACGGTCCTCATTTGCTGTCATATTTATCTTTCTACAGAGATTAATTCAAGGTTGCAAGAAATGGGAATCTGAAACAGACTGTTCCACCACAGTGCGGATGTACGGATCGCGGTGATGGGCTTGGCCCATCGTACTGCCGAGGTCTCCGTCGTTTCAGTTTGCACCAGGGATGTAACGGACCATGGATCCACCAGGACACGCAACTCCTCGGCCCTGCAGCCTTCAGGGCTCCACTTAAAAACAACTAAGAGAGGAAAGATGACAAGAAATGCAGAACAAAGAACAAATAATGCAGGGGAGACATGGAAGCAGTTGAAATTCCTGACTGTGGCTATAATATACTAAAACAGCCAAGCACACTGGCCCCCAACGTCTCCTAAAGCAGGCGTGGACACCTTGTGCCAGTCACGCCAACGCTGGTGCTCTTCGGCAGCCTGGAGGGTGCAGTCGCAGTGCCACCATTTATTGGGATTTTGGTGTTCAGACACGTGAAGTATGAATGCAGTGCAAACAACTGAAGAGCAGACTCGGGGAAAGAGCGTGTCCATAACAAAGAAAAGAGTGCACACTTTTTATTCTCCCAAAGAGCACAAAACCGTAAGAAATAAAATACATTTAAGACAAGGAAAAAAAATTTAAAATAAGAGAGGAAACAATTGGGCTGAAAGGCAGCCATGCTGGGAATAAAAGAAAGCAAAATCTATCTGTTCCGGAAAGGGGACCTCAGCGCTGATTTTGCATCCCTCAAGCACCAGAAGTCTGTGTGCTGCAGATGTCCCGGAGCTGCCATCCTGGGGTACTTTTGTTGTGCAGCATGCATTCATACTTTTTGTTGTGCAGCATGCGTTCAAACAAACCAGGCTGAAGAGTTCTCCTGGAGAAGGAGCAGCAAAGTTTTTACTCCACCAGATAATACTCCCCCCCCCCGTCTCCTCGGGGCAGTGAGCGCCAGCTCTAGCTCCAGGGCCCCAGTCTCACTGTAAAAGCTTTCAGGGAGCAGGGTGGGGCAGGAGGAGCAGGTCTGTGAAGGACGCCGACAGAGGTAGGACAGAGAAGTGTTACTCGCTCCTCAAACTCCTGGTTCTGAAGCACTCGTTCCAATTCCAGGCCAGCGTGACACCCAAAACCCAGCTAGAAAATGATCCCAGGGAGAACGGCTCCCAGGCCCCGGGCTCACAAGCGGTGCTGTGCCGAGCTTTTGTTTGTACCGCAGTGCACCCACGTGCGCCCAAACTCCAGCCCGAGCAACATCTCACTCCTCGCCGCTGCCGGCTGCGTCCTGATCCGGCTCTTGGCTCGCTGGTGCTCCGGGCTCTGGCTCGGCAGGCAGGAGCCGCGTGCTGTGCTCCAGGGCCTCCGCCACCCCGTCGATGGTCCAGCGCTCCTCCCGCAGCGCGTGCTCCTCCAGGGTGAAGGGTCCCTGCTGAGTGCGGGTCAGCTCCTTCATGCAGGCACAGGAAGACAGCTCTAGGGGGAGAACGTAAGAAAGCAAATCAATCAATCAGCCCTCAGAGCTACAGCACCTTTTACCGGCACGACTTTCCACCAACAGCCGCTGCCCAGAGAGGGAGATGGGGGTCCTGATCAGGCTATAAAGTAAGGTGACTGCAGAACTCAGCCGAGGTAACGTCGGTCACATCACTGCAAGCACAGCCTGGAAATCCCGCTCTTTCCCCTCCAGCCCCTCCCCGCATGCGTTCAAACACTTCTGTGGTGGTGAGAGAGAGCTCAGAGAGTTTATCAGGTGGTGGCAACTCGAATTATTTCTAGACTCAGTCTTGGAGGGAAAAATTATTTGGATAACTCTGGAAAATAGCCTCTCCCAGCCCTGCCCACATATTATTTTGGGGGTCAATTACTTAAATGACATCAATCCTTTTGAAAGCAAATTAAAGAAAAACGCCTTGTTTTCAACAGGGTCCCAGAGACACATGGTCACACGCACAGAATCAGGGACAGAGCCTGGGATTAGAACTGAAACACAGGGAGATAAAGTGACCTGCCCAGGGTAAAACGCACAGAGTCAGAGCCTGGGATTAGAACTGAAGCACAGGGAGAAAGTGACTTGCCTGGGGGTCACACACACATATATATACAGTCAGGGACAGAACTTGGAATTAGAAATGAAGCACAGGGAGGTAAAGCGACCTGCCCCTGGTCAATCACTCACTCACCCACTCACACACACACAGTGACAGACCCTAGGATTAGAACTGAAACACAGGGAGATAAAGTGATCTGCCCAGGGTAACACGCACAGAGTCAGAGCCTGGGATTGGAACTGAAGCACAGGGAGAAAGTGACTTGCCTGGGGGTCACACACACATATATATACAGTCAGGGACAGAACTTGGAATTAGAAATGAAGCACAGGGAGGTAAAGCGACCTGCCCCTGGTCAATCACTCACTCACCCACTCACACACACACAGTGACAGACCCTAGGATTAGAACTGAAACACAGGGAGATAAAGTGATCTGCCCAGGGTAACACGCACAGAGTCAGAGCCTGGGATTGGAACTGAAGCACAGGGAGAAAGTGACTTGCCTGGGGGTCACACACACATATATATACAGTCAGGGACAGAACTTGGAATTAGAAATGAAGCACAGGGAGGTTAAAGCGACCTGCCCCTGGTCAATCACTCACTCACCCACTCACACACACACAGTGACAGACCCTAGGATTAGAACTGAAACACAGGGAGATAAAGTGATCTGCCCAGGGTAACACGCACAGAGTCAGAGCCTGGGATTGGAACTGAAGCACAGGGAGAAGAAGTGACTTGCCTGGGGGTCACACACACATATATATACAGTCAGGGACAGAACTTGGAATTAGAAATGAAGCACAGGGAGGTAAAGCGACCTGCCCCTGGTCAATCACTCACTCACCCACTCACACACACACAGTGACAGACCCTAGGATTAGAACTGAAACACAGGGAGATAAAGTGATCTGCCCAGGGTAACACGCACAGAGTCAGAGCCTGGGATTGGAACTGAAGCACAGGGAGATAAAGTGACCTGCCTAAGATAGATGATTCCTAAAGGAAAATTGATTCTTACCTGCTACTTTTTGTTCCTGAAGTACCACAGATCAGTCTAGACTCCTGAGTTTTGCATCCCTACCAGCAGATGGAGACAGAGAAAGTTTCACTGACACTGCTACATAACCACATGTGCTACTTGCAGTTCCTCAGTACTGATCTGTACCCAAGCTTAAAAACAACAAAATTCTCCAAACCATTTTCTTTTTTTAAACAAGTCTGTATTCCATACCCAGAAACTAGAACAAGTGGACAACTCTCCACCTCCACAGATCAGGCAGATTTTGGACTGATTTGTGTTACTCCAGGAATGAAAATAAGCAGTTAAGAATCAATTTTCCTTTCCCTGTACGTACCCAAATCAGTCCAGACTCCTGGGATGTACCAAAGGTCCCTACATAGGGTGGGACCTGGAGAGTTCTCACCAAAAGACCAGGATGCAGGATCCACCACATCCAAACGATAGTGTCTTGCCAAAGTATGCAGCGACTTCCAAGTCGCCACTCTGCAAATTTCCTGATGTGACACTAGCTGAGCCTCTACCCACAAGGCCGCCTGAGAGCAAGTAGAATAGGCCCGCAAACCTTCAGGAACTAGATGACCCTTAGCTAGGTATGTCGACCCAATGGCCTCCTTGAGCCACCGCACAATAGTAGTCTTAGATGCCTGAGAATCTCTTTTCGAACCGTTCCACAAAACAAAGAGGTAATCCAACCTCCTAAAGTCTTTTGATATCCTGAAATATATCAACAACGCTCTCCGCATTTCCAAAACCTTAAGCTCCCTCGCATGAGGTGCGGAAAAATCCAACACAGAAAAAAACTGGAAGTTCCACAGTTTGAATCACATGAAACGCCGCTACCACCTTAGATAAAAAAAGAAGGAACAGTCCACGACACTCTAGAGTCCGAAATTTGAAGGAATGGATCATGGCAAGACAAAGCCTATAATTGAGAAATTCTCCTAATGGAACATATGGCCACCAGGAAAACAACCTTAAGAGTCAAATCTTTAACAGTCACTCTCCTGAGTGGTTCGAAAGGCACCTCACACAAACCCCTGAGGATGAGATTAAGATTCTAGGATGGACAAACTTTCCTTATCAGCGGACGCAAATTCTTTGTCCCCCGGAGACAAATGAACCACATCTGGATGAGCGGAAAGAGAGAAACCCTCTACTTTCCCCCAAAGACAACCAAAAGCAGCCACCTGGACCCTAAGAGAATCCAAAGACAAACCCTTGACCAGACCCTCTTGAAGAAAAGACAAGATATGAGACATTGTAGACTTTAGAGCTTGCACCCCATTAGTGATACACTAGGACTTGAAAAGCTTCCAGACCCTCACATACAAAAGAGAAGTAGACCTTCTCCTGGCCTGCAACAGCGAAGCAATAACCGCTTTGGGGTATCCCCTGCATCTCAATCGCTGCCTTTCAAAAGCCATGCCACTAGACAAAGTGAGTAGCCTGGTTAGAAAAAATGGGGCCCTGACGAAGAAGGCCAGTTAGTGACAAAAGCACAGCAGACTGTCCATGATCAACTTGACTAGATCTGTGAACCACAGCCAACATGGCCTCTCTGAAGCCACCAAAATTACTTTGCCTGGATGTCTCCCTATCCGCCGCAACACCTTGTCCACTAGAGGCCAAGGAGAAAACACGTAAAGCAGAACTTCCCGAGGCAAAGGTACCACCAAAGCATAGATGCTTTCGGCCCCATGATCTCTCCTTCGACTGAAAAACCGAGGCATCTTGGCATTCTGGTGAGTCACTATTAGATCCACGTGGGGACAGCCCCACCTCTCATGAATGAGCTGCATCACCATTTCTGACAGCTCCCACTCTCCCGGATCTAACAATCTGCGACTCAAAAAATCCACTTCCACAAAACATTTAGTTTACAGGTATATATTGCTGCTCGTTGTGAATTGGCGAGGGCATGGAAGCAGCTTGATCCTCCGTCTCTAGAGGCTGTGATCCACAGGCTCCACTCACACTATCGAATGGCATACTTCACTGCTGTGAAACATGCCAGGGTAGCAGCTTTCCATAAAATATGAGACCCGATGAAGGTGTGGCTAAAAGGACACAGCTCAATAGGCTAAATGGAGCATTGTTTTGTTTTCAATTGTTCCATCTATTCCAGGATATTCTCACAGACCTTCAGCTTCTAGGTTGTGGTATTGCTCACTTTGGCCTCATTACATGATATCGAATTTATTTTACTCTGTATAGGTACATTGATAACGAATGGAGAGTCGGGGATGGGATCTAATGGATAAGTTGCATATGTTATTTACAAAATGTTTGACCAATAATGTTTATGTGGTATTGTTTGTCTCTACAAAGTCATGCTATGCCGTTTTATGGTCAATAAAACTTTATAAATTAAAAAAAAAAATCCACAAGTAACACGAAATGCACTGCTCTGATCTCTAACAGATTGATAGACCAAGAAGCCTCCATTGTGGACTAGCAGCCTTGAGTTGACTGCTGCTGAAAAACTGCCTCCCAACCAGACAGACTGGCATCAGTAGTAAGAATCACTCACTGGAACCTCCAGCTCCACACCACAAACCAGACTGGAACTCAGAAGCCAGCAAGAAAGGCTGTCCGTGCCAACACCCTTGAATGGCAAGGGAAGGTGAAACTCCTTCAAAAGCAGATTCCATTGAAACAAAAGAGCTATGCAGGGGCCTCATATGTGCAATTACCCACGGCACTAACTCCAGGGTCGAAGTCATCGAACCTAGTATTTCCAAATAATCCCAGGCTTGGGCATCAGCAACCCCAACAAAATCGACAAATTTGCCCCTGCAGCTTCTGAACACGCTCCTCCGTGAGAAACACCTTGCCCCTCTGAGTGCCCCTCTGAGTGTCGAACCGAGCTCCAAGATACTCCAGGGACTGCGACGGAACCAAGTGACTCTTTGCCAAATTTACTACCCAGCCAAGCAACTCAAGTGTGCTGATCATCTTCTAAACCAACTGATGACAAAGGTCCTCAGACTTTGCCCTGATAAGACAGTCGTCCAGATAGGAGTGCACCAGAACTCGTTCCTGATGCAAAGCCACCACCACCACAACTTTGGTGAAGGTGTGTGGCGCCGTGGCCAAATTGAAGGGAAGAGCATGAAACTGAAAATGCTGACCCAGTACAATGAATCGCAGAAACTGTTGATGGTCTGGATTGATTGGTATGGGCTGATACGCCTCTGTCAAGTCTAGAGAAGCCAGAATCTCACCTTTGTGAACTGCTGCTACAACTGCCCTTTTTAAGTTCAGAATCATCCAAAAGGTGCCTTCCTTCTTTGGAAAGATAAAGTAAATGAAGTACCTTCCCGTGCCTCGCTCCTTGCAGGGAACCGGAATTACCGCCCCTGGCTTCCACAACCGGTCCAGCATTTCTTGAAACACAAGTTGCATGTCTAAAGGCCCGCAAGGGGAAACTAGAAACGAATTCCAGACTGGCCAAGCACATTCTAAGGTGTAGCCATCTCTTACTACACAGAGGACCCACTGATCCTGGGTAATTTTGGCCCACTTCCCATAAAACCGTGCCAAGCAACCTTCTCCAACGGAATAATGGAGTGGACCAGCCTTGCCTCACTGCAAGGACTTAGCCCCAGCTGTGCTACCTGTGGTGTCCCAGAAGGGTCTCCGACCTTCTCGTAAGGACTGATCCCAAGACCGGCCCGGAAGAAAGAATTGCTTCTATGGACCTGGAGCTCCCCTTGCCGGGCGAGACCTCCTACTATCCCAAAAGTGGGAACAAGCCTGAAAAAACTTCTTGCCCTTAGGCTTATTCTCAGGCAAACTGTGCACCTTATTTTCACCCAGATTCTTCATCAACTGCTCCAGGTCCTCACCAAACAAGAGTTGGCCTTTGAAAAGACCAACTCAACTAAGACTAGGACGACACATCCACTGACTAATTATGCAACCATAACAACCTTCTGGTCGATACTGCCAGAACCGTAATCCTAGACAAGAACCTTACTAGATCATAGAGAGCACCCGCCCCATAAGCCACTGCCACCTCTAAATGTTCAACCTTAATTGCCTCCTCGCCAGATTTTGACTGGGCCTCCTGGAGCTGCTGCACCCATTGCAGTTAAGCCCGCTGCATAAAACTGGAACAAATGGTCACTCGTAAACTCAAAGCCAACACACTTCAAAAGTCTTTTTGAGATGCACCTCCAGCTTATGACCTTGAACATCCTTCAACACAGCGGACCCCACAACCGGAACATTCATCTGCATGGTAACAACCTATACTGCCGCATCAACCTTAGGAAGGAAAAGAAGGTCCAATGTCTGCTCAGGCAAAAGATAAAGCTTCGCCATAGCCCTCCCTATCCTCAAGCATCAGGAGTATCCCCATTCTCAGTCCACCAGCTTTTTCACCGACTTATAAGGAAAGGCTTTCGCTGGACCCTACAGCCCATCCAGGACCGGATCAACCCCTTCCAGATCAGAGTCCTCCTGCAGATCCTTGACCCAGAGCTCCTCCAGAACCTGAGGAATCAACAGCCCTAGCTCCTCCTTGCGAAAAAGCTGGACCACCTTAGGGGTCATCACCCTTGGAAACTGGAACCTCCTCAGGATCATCCTCCGGAATCATACCGACTGCATCCAGGTCAACCTCCAGGTCATGCGCTGGAGGTACCTCCAGAGCCTCGGAGTCATCTAAACCATCAACTGTGACTTCTCAAGACAAGAGACGGACCCAACATATGCTGGACTAAAGAAGATCACTTTCTCAGAGACTGAACTGGTCTGGAACCTACAGCCAGACTCTCAGAAGCTCGGGCCCAGGTCCCCAGACCAGATGTAACCGCCTCCTGCTGAGCCAAATAGGCCTCATGCAACAGCAACACAAAAACTGAGGAGAAAGGGCTGGGAATGCCAGGCAAAGGCCGAGAAGAACCAGCGATAGGCAGAATGGGAGTACCTTTCCCATCTGCCACTCCGCCCCCCACTCCTCCCCGAAGTCTGAGCAAGTTGGGAAACCTCGGAGGGAAATCCACCTTCCCCTTCCATCGGTGCAGCACAGGCCACATGAGCTTTCAAAATGGCCGTCGTTCCTGCACCAACGACAACAGGGTCCTTGACCCAGTATAAACCCCACCGCAAGAGGAATGGGGCAGGCGACAGCCTCTTCTTTTTCGCAGCTCTCAGACCATCGGACATCCCCATACCTCCAGAACATCCAGAGCACATGCCGACACAGTTAAGTCGTGACTGCGCTGAGCCGCATGCGTGACAAACTGATCCGTGCACCATCACCATGACGGCAGGAAGCTTACCTATGTAACGAACAAGCCGACTGATGCTACAAACCGCAACTCTAAACTCCCCAAAACAACAAAAGCAGAAAACCGACCATGATAACCTACTCAGGTTTCCTACCTTATTTCTTTTTTTACTCAATACTTTATCACTTCCTAGGCTGGAACACAGAGTTGCCAAAAATAAAAGGGACAGCCAGAAAAACCAGCTATCCTGAGCCTGCGGCTGCCTCAGCAGCCTTGTGAAGGTGAGGTATCTGGACCACCAGATTTACACCCCACGGACGCAAGAAGCAAGCATACAAAAGGCTCACCTATCCCCAAGCTCGTCCACCTCCACCAAACAGATGTTCCCCCAGGACCCAAAAACCCCTGAGATGAAGGCTCGTAACCCCAATTTAGTCTCCTGACTGCAGATTTGCAGGTTTTGCACCATGTACCATCTGCTGGAGACAGAGATATTCTGAGGAACAGCAGGTGGCACACGTGGTTATGTAGCCGTGTCAGTTAAACTTTCTCTGTCTCCATGAGCTGGCAGGGATGCAAAACCCAGGAGCCTGGACTGATTTGCATTCGTACAGGGAATCAGAGTTTATCAAATAGGAAGACGACACACTTCAGACCTGTGGCATTTTCAGCACTACAACCTACACAACCTACTGACTGCTTCCCATCCCCACCTCTGTCAGGGACAGGGACCTTGTTTTTTGTAGGACATGTTGCATGCAATGTCCAATCCTCAGGGACATCAATCTGCATGGGTTTTCAGGATATCCCTAATGAAAATAGATGACATAGATCTGCATATAGCTGAAGCAGTATGAATGCAACTACCTCTCATGTATGGTTATTAAGGATGACCTGAAAATTAAGTGGAATAGTGTCTATGAGTTCTGCAGGTTGTCTATCTTTATGTACATAACAGATTTATGTACCTGTCGTACTTACACTCGGGGGTCCCCAAACATTTTCCTCAAGGGCTGCAACCCAGCTGGGTTTTCAGGATTTCTATAATGAATATGCATGAGGAGTACCTGAATACAATGGAAGCAATGCCTACAAATGTATCTCATGCATATTTATTGTGGAAATCCTGAAATCCCAACTGGGTTGTGGCCCTCAAGGACAGAGTTTGGGGACTTCTAATGAATACTAATGGCAGTCTATGAACAATAATAAGGTTGTGCTCACCTTTGCCAATGTCATTCACCAGGCTACGAACGTAGAAACCGCCTCCGCACTCCACATCTGGGAAGGGAAACAGAAGAGATGCCCTTCGGTGACAGCCCTTGGAAATGCATGCAGATACGTGCCCAGTTCAAAGGCAGAAAGCATTCGCAGGTTATGTCGGAAATTATTCACCCTCTAACATGAGCTGGGGAGACTGCAAAGGAGGGACACGCAAGTCCCAACACTGTATTCTCCTTCATAGTACCATTGCGAGCCCTGCCACAGAGACTAACACTGCTAGCACTTCTGCCTTGCCTACCTGTCAGTTTTGAGCTTTCCTCTATATATTTTGCTACTGCAGGTCATTCTGCCACTGAGTCGCATCTTGTGGCTGGGAGCTGCTGACCCTTGCTTGCCCAGTGTTGCCCTGCCTGCTGATGAAGTCAATAGCTGCTTGAATAAGTCTCCTGCGCCAACACCAGAGATGTTGTGCACCGGATGGGCGTGTGCACAAAAGAGCACAACGAAGGAGCTCCTTTGTGTGCTCCTTCATGCACATTCTGTGCCTCTATGCGTAACAGCATTGGCTTTTGGTAGTATGGAAATACTAGAATCAATTCCTGTCATCCTAGGTTAAGGCTGCTATGGTGGCCTCTTGCCCAAACAAAACTTTTCAGAGGGCAAGCTGACCTCCGGCCACTTTGGTGACAACTGTGAGAACTTGGACGTGGTATCAAGCTAATTTTTTTTTATATATTGATTAATGCACAATCTGTTAGAAAGAAAATCCCAGTTCTAACCGACCTTTCAAAATTAAAGAGTCTTGATATCTGTATTACCAAGTCTTGGCTTAATTTTGACATTTAATTTCGGGCGCTGCCCTTTGGCCTGGCCACCACCCACAGAACATTTTCCAAGATTATGGGGGTCAGAGCAACAGTGTTGAGAAAAGAGGAAATCCTGGTGTACTTGTACTTGGATGATTGGCTGATTGGGGCAAAGTCCATGGAAGAGAGTCTCCGGGTGACCAACAGTTGACCTCCTTACTTCAGGAAATTGGTTGGGTCGTAAACCTGGACAAAAGCAATCTCAAACTCTCCCACTCTAGACTCCAAGCAGGTCAAGGGCTTCCTTCTGACTACACAGAAAAGGAAGTTGATGTTCCAAGTGCATCAGTTGATGAGCACAATACACCTGATGGTGTGGAGCTATCTTCAAGTTCTTGGTTTGATGGCAGCAACCCTGGAAGTAACGCCATGGGCTGGAGCCCACATGTGACCATTTAAACGCTTCCTGCTGTCACGTTGGAACCCACTGTCTCAAAACTATTCGATTCACCTCCACTTACCAATGGACATATGCCCTCAGCTCCAGTGGTGCTACAGGAAGCTCATTTGGGAAGGTATGTACCCCTGTCTTCTCCGAACTGACTGGTCCTTGACAGACACGAGCCTCTGGGTCTGGGGAACTCATTGTCAGGACCTGACAGCCCAGGGACGTTGGACCAAGGAAGAGGTTCACTGGAACATAAACCTCCTGGGCGGTCAGATTGGCATGTCTACAATTCAGCCACATACTTAAGGGTCAAGTGGTCCGCATAAATGTCAAACAATGCAAAGACTGTAGTGTACATCAACCGCCAGGGTAGAACCAAAAGCCAGTAAGTGTCACAGGAAATAGACCTCCTTATGGAATGGGCAGAAATAAATCTACAGATGATTTCAGCCTCCCACATCGCAGGAAAAGACAACGTCAGAGCAGACTTTCTAAGCCGGGATAGTCTGGATCTAGAGAATGGGTGTTTTCCGCCAAAGCCTTTCAGCTGGTAGTAGATCGCTGGGGTCTCCTGTCCATTGACTTGCTGGCCGTATCTCACAACACAAAGGTTCCCTGATTCTTCAGTCACAGAAGAGATCAGTGGTCCCTGGGGATCGACACTCAGACCTGGCCGGAAAAGGAGTTGCTAAAAGCCTTCCCTCTGTGTCCCCTGCTGGGCAGGGTCATTTGCTGAATCGAGCACCACAGGGGATTAGTCCTACTGGATTTGTGGTTTTATATTTAAAATTCTCTCTCAGTAAAAATGTCTTTTTGCTTTGTAAGCATCCCTTAAGTCTTTTCTTTTGTAATCTCTCATACTGGGGAGTTGACGTGGGTATCATGTTTTGATTTTCTTTCTTTATATGGAAGATTGTTTACATTCTAATTACCTGTATATAACACCCTATTTTCTGTCAAGCAGTTTTTAGACTCTTTTGTAAATGCTGAAATATATAAAGAGTTAAAAAAAAAAAAAAAAAAACCCCACATGCGTGTATATTTCACTCACGACAGAAACTGACTCGCTTGCATAAAACCCCGCTTACACGTGGAGTCGGCATATTAAAATATGCACGCATAATTGAAATCACCAGCTTGTCAAAACCTCCACCAGTTCACCCAGTCTTTCTCCAGGTCATCAAGACCCTCTTAGTTTTTCACACTGAACACCCTCCAGCTCACCCAGACCTCCCCCACCCAACTATGCAAGATACTCAGCAGGTGGAAAACTACACGAATAAGTTGACAAATATGTGCACGTATGTCTCTCCTAAAATGGCAGCTTGCGGACGTACCTCTTGGTCCTGCCCTGGAATGCCCCTTTTTTCACGTGTAAATGTGTAAAAGACTGACAATACATGCGTACTTTTGATGTTTATAAAATAGCACGTACATGAGTGCCAGCTACTATTTTTACATGTGTTAATGTTTTGAAAATTCACCCCTTAGTTCACAGCCCTCTTGGATTTATAGATATTTATATTTTCTTGATGACGGACTTCTTACTGTCCATGAAAGTAGAAAGTAAGAATGTTCTAATCCTTGGTGATTTCAACGTTCATATTGATGAGGACTTCCTGCACCTAGCTGTGAGAGCTTTTTGACTATGATGGCTGCTCTGGGCTGTTCTCAGATCATTGCTTTCTCAACTCAGATATGGTCATACTTTGGACCTAAACAGAGTACTTTGTCATGATAATTGGTTCTCTCATTATTCTCCTCAGCCAAGGTTTCAAGAGGTGCCCTGGTCTGGCCATTATATGATCCAGTTCCAGATTAAGCTTCCTGCCGCTGCTAGATGCTCCAACTCTCTTCTCCATACCCTGATCAGACCATCCTCGTATTGACCTGGATAGTTGCCCCAGCCAGCAGATGTTCCTAGCAGGATATCAGAGAATGCTGTTGCAGGTTGGATGGAGACTTTGCGATCTACACTTTACACCACTGTGCCACTTAAAACCATCTCTTCTCTTAGACCCATGCTCCCTGGATTAATGAATCAATGAGAAAGGTCAAACGAGAACTTAAGGCAGAGCTTTCCAAAGGGTGTGTCGCGACACTTTACTGTGTCGCCTGCAGTGTGCCGCGCAAGCCCGGTGCACGTGACACACCGGCAAGTGGGAGCCAATGCGGCCGCCGGTGGACTTCATCCCACTGGCGGCTTAGTACTGAAGGATCGCTGTGCTCCGTGCCGGCAGGAAGATCGGCAAGGCCGTGGTGGAGCTCACGTCACCACGGCCAGAAGAAAAAGGTGACGTCTAAACGTGCAGGTGCCCTTCTCCTTCCTGCCCATGCGGCCCCGGAAGAAAAATATTGAAGGAGCCGCACGGGCAGGAAGGGGGAGGAGCGTCGGCCACGTGCAGAAGAGGAGCAGCGTTGTTGCTGCCAGCTAAGAAGAGGAGGAGGAGGCCCGGTAGCAGGGTTCCCACCGTGGATCGGCCCGAGAAGAGCAGGGCCGCCGCTGCCGCGGATCGGCCCGAGATGAGCAGGGCCGCCGCTGCCGCGGATCGGCCCGAGAAGAGCAGGGCCGCCGCTGCCGCGGATCGGCCCGAGAAGAGCAGGGCCGCCGCTGCCGCGGATCGGCCCGAGAAGAGCAGGGCGGCCGCTGCAGAGCCCATCCTGCAGCAACCCGTGAAGAGGAGGCCCAGAGGTAAGAGAGAAGCTGAGGGCCCGTAGAGTGCGGGGGAATGCATGGGTGCCTGCCTGAGGGTGTGTCTGTGTATGAGAATGTATGGGTGTCTTCCTGGGGTTTGTATGTGTGAGAAGAGGTGCCTGCCTGTGTGTGGTGTATGGGTGTGTGTGTGAGAATGAATTGGTGTCTGCCTGGGGGTCTGTGTGTGTGTGAGAATGAATTGGTGCCTGCCTGGGGGTCTGTGTGAGAATGAATGTGTGCCTGCCTGGGGGATGGTGAGGGAGTGGTATGAAAATGAATGGGAGCCTGCCTGGGGGTCAGTTTTAGTGAGTGAGAATGACTGGGAGCTTGCCTGGGTGTGTGTGTTTGTATGAGAATGATTGGGAACTTGCCTGGGTATGTGTGTGTGTATGTGAGGGAGCCAGAGAGAGTGAGAGCATGAGTGTGTATGAGAAAATCCAGGGGAGTAAGAGTTTGTGTGGGGGGTGTGTGTGGAGGGGAAGAGAGTGTCTTAGAGCCTGAGAGTGTGTCAGTGTTTGTGAGAGCGAGAGGTTATGGTGGATATAAGAGCATGAATGTGTAAGTATGTGACAGTGTATGTGTGAGAGAGAATGGACATGTGAGTATGTGTGAAAGAGAGAGGATAACCTCCTAATCCTTGACAATATCAGGGTGACTGGAAATCAAGAGCTCCAAAGTATGGACAGCAGGGGCTTTTTAAAATCCTTATTAGTTTTAATTATTGGGAGTTATTTGATAAATGTGCTGTTTTGAAATATTTTATTGGTGTTTGGGAAATTGTAAAAAATGTATATGATTTTAATTAATAGAAATTCTATTTATCAATAGTTTTAAAATATTCTTTTATTAGTATGGTTTTACTATTATAACTGATGCTTTATGTTTCTTGATTTTATGTTTTATGAGGAATGGTGGTTCTGTTTTTCCATTGTTAATACAGAGAGTCTGGCTTCTTGGGATTTCCATTTCAGTTTTTGTCTAATTTGTGCTCCTTTATTTTGTAGTCTGTATTTGGTGAGGGTCTGTCTCTGCTCTGTGTGTGTGACCATGATGAGAGATTCTGCTAGCATAGGGATCTATAGCAATCTGGTTTGTTTTGTTTCCTCAGTAGGTGGTATATTGGTATTCTAGGACCCAGTTAATATTTACCCTTGCTTTTTCACAGGTAGGGTTATTGTTGTTTGAGTCCTTGGTGTTATTACTGTTACGTTATGATGGGATTGCAGTATAGATTTTGAGTGTCTTTTTTGCGGGGTTTTGTGTTAGTTCACAATGTGCCTGGCAGTGGAAGGTGTTTGTGCTGCTGTTACTGTGAGGTGACACCAGCATTTGAAAATATCTTTTAGTATGATGAGCTGTAAGGGAAACATCCAAGCTCCATTGTTTGGGGGAATTTCAGTGGATGCACAGAGTTACAGAACTGGAGGTGCAGGATTTATATTGACATTCTGTCCCTTCCTATAAATTCCAGACTTCACTCTCATAGCCATATAGAATTAGTTGAATGAGACTATCAATAATTTTATAGTGTGAAACTGGCCAGCTTTTTAAAATTACGCAGAAGACCTTTTGGACTTTTTTATTAACATCAAATATTCAAAAGCTGTGTCCATCAAGCTCATATATCTCATTAAAGAGGTAAATTGAATAACACAATAACTTTGTTTTATTATTGTTACTCATAAATTATAACAATAACATTAATCTTGGAATATTATATATTTTTAATATAAATGAAAGGTTTTCACAAGATAGGTTGTGTCGTGAAACATTTTATTATGTATATATTTAAGGAAACATACGTAAATTGTCAAAATACATTTTGTTCATTTAACCTTTAACCTCTGGTTTGCTAGTAGATGAATTACTGTGTCCCGAAATTATGTTTGTCTAAAAAGTGTGTCACCAACATGAAAAGTTTGGAAAGCTCTGACTTAAGGTCTATGGCATGGCAATAGTGTAAATCCAAGTCCGATGCTGATCTGAGTTCACAGAGAATCAGGTAAGATTATAGATGCCCTGATCTAGTGACTGGATGACGGCTTACCCGTAATCGCTAGGAAATTGATATTTACTCCATGGGCAAATTCTTGGCACTGTTCTTGGGTAGCTGTGGGTGGGATGCTGAGTCCATCTGTCTACACTAAGGAAAACGAAATTATCAGGTAAGTAATTTCTCCATTTCCTAGCAGATGGACTTAGGACCAATGGGATGTACAAAAGCTACTCCTGATTGGGGTGGGAGGCTGCCCACGGTCCAGTTAAAACCTTGCAAAGCTGCGTCCTCTCAGTCCTGAATATCCAGGCGATAGAACCTGGAGAAGATGAGCAAGGAGGATCACATCGCCGCCTGGCAGATGTCGATGGAAGACAGCAGCCTAGCTTCCGCCCATGAGACTGCCTGAGCCCTGGTGGAATGAGCTTTAACTTGAAGGGGTAATGGCTTTCCTGCCTCCACATAGCTCCTTCATCCAGTGAGCTATGATAGCCTGTAAAGCTGGTTCGCCCTGTTTCCTTCAACCGTGAAGGACAAACAGGCGGTCTGTCTTTTGGACCGGTTCCAAAACTTCCAGATACTGCACCAAAAACCTACTGATGTTCAAATGATGGAGGAGGCAGTATTCTTCCCAGTCCTTGTGCTATCTAGGGATGGTAATGAAATGGACCGATTCAAATTAAAGTCTCAGACTACCTTGGGCAAGAAGGATGGAATGATATGAAATTGTAATGCTCCTGGAGTCATCTGGAGGAATGATTACAGACATGACAAGGCCTGTAGTTCAGAGATGCGACATGCCGAGCATATAGCTACCAAGAACACCACTTTCAAGGTTAATAAACGCAAGGAAAGACTGTGCCGCAGCCAAAAGGAGGGCCCTGCTAAAAACTCCAATACTAGATTAAGATTCCATAAGGGAACTGGCCACCATAGAAGGGGCTGGAAGTGCTACACACCCCTTTCAGAAACAGGAGCGTGCCACTACCTGGACCGTCAAGGGTCAAACCTTTATTCAAGCTGTCCTGCAAAAATCCCAGAATTAGAGGGATTTTGAGCGTCCAAGGGGAAACACCGCGTTCCTCGCACCAGATATCAAATACTCTCCAGACTCGCACATACACTAAGGATGTAGAGAACACCCACATGCGGAGTAAGGTGGCAATTACTGCCGCCGAATATCCTCGCTTCATCAGGCGAGCCCTCTCAAGGGCCAGACCTTAAGACAGAATAGAGTCAGATCCTATTTAAAGATCGTTTCCTGCTGTAACAGGTCCCTGTGCGGTGGGAGGCACAGGGCGGGGTGTCTCCACCAGGAGTCTCCACATGTCTGCATACCACAGATGCCTGGGCCAATCTGGAGCTACTAGTAGGACTAATCCCCTGTGGTGCTCGATTCAGCAAGTGACCCTGCCCAGCAGGGGACACAGAGGGAAGGCGTATAGCAACTCCTTTTCCGGCCAGGTCTGAGTGTCGATCCCCAGGGACCACTGATCTCTTCTGTGACTGAAGAATCAGGGAACCTTTGCGTTGTGAGATGTGGCCAGCAAGTCAATGGACAGGAGACCCCAGCGATCTACTACCAGCTGAAAGGCTTTGGCGGAAAACACCCATTCTCTAGATCCAGACTATCCTGGCTTAGAAAGTCTGCTCTGACGTTGTCTTTTCCTGCGATGTGGGAGGCTGAAATCATCTGTAGATGTATTTCTGCCCATTCCATAAGGAGGTCTATTTCCTGTGACACTTACTGGCTTTTGGTTCTACCCTGGCGGTTGATGTACACTACCGTCTTTGCATTGTTTGACATTTATGCGGACCACTTGACCCTTAAGTATGTGGCTGAATTGTAGACATGCCAATCTGACCGCCCAGTAGGTTTATGTTCCAGTGAACCTCTTCCTTGGTTCAACGTCCCTGGGCCGTCAGGTCCTGACAATGAGTTCCCCAGACCCAGAGGCTCGTGTCTGTCAAGGTCCAGTCAGTTCGGAGAAGACAGGGGTACATACCTTCCCAAATGAGCTTCCTGTAGCACCACTGGAGCTGAGGGCATATGTCCATTGGTAAGTGGAGGCGAATCGAATAGGTTTGAGACAGTGGGTTCCAACGTGACAGCAGGAAGCGTTTAAATGGTCACATGTGGGCTCCAGCCCATGGCGTTACTTCCAGGGTTGCTGCCATCAAACCAAGAACTTGAAGATAGCTCCACACCATCAGGTGTATTGTGCTCATCAACTGATGCACTTGGAACATCAACTTCCTTTTCTGTGTAGTCAGAAGGAAGCCCTTGACCTGCTTGGAGTCTAGAGTGGGAGAGTTTGAGACTGCTTTTGTCCAGGTTTACGACCCAACCAATTTCCTGAAGTAAGGAGGTCAACTGTTGGTCACCCGGAGACTCTCTTCCATGGACTTTGCCCCAATCAGCCAGTCATCCAAGTACAAGTACACCAGGATTTCCTCTTTTCTCATCGCTGTTGCTATGACCCCCATAATCTTGGAAAATGTTCTGGGGGTGGTGGCCAGGCCAAAGGGCAGTGCCCGAAATTAATAATGATGACCCAGTTCTGCAAAGTGTAGGAAACGATGTCCTTGACGAATTGCAATATGTAGGTAGGCCTCGGATGGGTCTAGGGGAGTTAAGAACTCTCCTGATTGTACGGCCATTATCAAGGAGCATAGGGTTTCTATTCGGAAATGATCACTCATAGATGTCAGTTGACTCTCGTGAGGTCCAAGATGGGGTGAAAGGAACCTTCCTTCTTGATGAAACAGATGGAATAACGCCCCATATTTTCCTGGGGCGCAGGTAATGGGATTATAGCCCTCATCCTGAGGAGCCTTTACAAGGTAGTCTCTACTGCCTGCCTCTTGTGCTGAGAGTGGCAAAGAGATGATATATGTCCCGAGAGGTGCTGTGAAATTCCAGCACATATCCTTCTATGACCTCCATTACCCATTTGTCAGAAGTGATCTTGACCCACCATCGGTAGAAGAGGGACAGTCGACCCCCTATCTCCTCGTTCCGAGGACGGGTCAGCAAATTTTCATTGGGGGGTTTGGGACAAACCTGAACCTCAGCCTGCCCTTCTCTTGGCTTTCTACTCCGAAAGGACAGATTTCCCAAAGGAATGAGACCTCTGAAATGTCATGATTTCTGTAGGGCCGAAAGTGCTGGGAGCCCTTGGAATGACCCCTCATAGGTGAGGGGCGCTATAACTGCTTTCTCTTATCTTCTTGTATCCGGGGAACTGGACATTCGCCCCATTTACTGGCCAGCTTTTCCAATTTGCTTCCAAAGAGAAGTGATCCTTTAAAGGGCATCTTTGTGAGATTTGCCTTGAAGATTGCGTCTGCTGACCAATTCCACAGCCATAGCTTTCTTCTAGCCACCACCACTGAGGCCGCACCTCTGGCTGAGGTACGGACTAGGTCCGAACCCGCATCAACTAAACATGCAGTGGCGGGTTACATAACCGATCTGGAATTCGCCGCCGAGTCATGCACCTCCCGAGAAAGGAGCAGGCACGAAGAAGCTACCAGGGCACAACAAAAAGCACTCTGTAAGGTCATTGCTATTGTGTAAAAGGCTTGTTTAAGGATGGACTCCATCTGTCTATCATGCGCATCCTTGAAGGCCGCTCCTCCCTCCACCGGGATGCTTCTTCGCTTAGAAATGGCACACACCAGCACATCCACTTTAGGGAAATGCAAACATTTTCTTGCTGCCAGATCCAGTGCTCATCCACCTTTAAAACCTGCTTCTGGGGCATCCCATAACAGGTTAATCAACTCCTGGATGGCTTCCAATACTGGAAAGTAGCAAGAGGCTTTCCGTAGAGAAATCAGAATGGGATTCTTCTTTGGTTGCATCATAAAGTCCGCGCCAGTGACTCCCAGGATCTTCAGGGGCTGGGAAACCAGTGCCAGCAATTTGTCTCTATGGAAAAACCATAACATGGTCCGAAATGGTTCTAAACCAGGGGGAATTTCCCCATCTTCCAAGAAATCTGTATCTTCCTCTTCATCCGTGGCGACTGGCTTCCTGCCAAGGATACAGTTTGTGAGGCGAGGCACACCTCGAGGTCTGCCGATAGGACTGGGAGAGGGAGGGCTTACCAGCTGAGGTTCTGTCCAGACAAGGGCAAGCCTTTGTACAGAGACTGCGCCTGTACAAAGGCTTGAAGGCCTTGAAAAAATTCCACCCAAGAGAAGATAGCCAGATCCATGCTTAGCCTGGGAGGTACTGGGTTAGGTGCTGCCAAAGTTCTCTCTCCCATGGATGACCCAGTCCTGGGGGTAATCAGGTCCTGGGTACTTCCAGTTAAGGCTATGGCTGACCCATCCTCTGAATGGGAAGAGCCAGGCTTAGCAAAGTCCAGGGAGACCAACTTTCTCTGGGCTTCCTCACAGTGCTGACATAAGCAAGAATCCAGGTCAGACAGTGCAGCCCTAATATGTTTCTTTGCTTCCAGAGCTATTGGAGACAGTAACTGCATGTTCAGTAGCTTGTGCTTAAAATTTTATGTGCACAGATTTCAGGTGCCTATGTGGGCTGCAGTGAGGTGCAAGCACAGCCCATGTACTTGGCTTTACTTGTATTCTGTACCTAGAAAGTTTTGTACGTATGTATGTGTGGCGTTATGCGCAAAGCAGTCATGCACGTACAAAGACGCGAACAAGATGGCGCCAACGCGTCCTACCACATGGGGTACTGTCCAAGCCTAAAGCGAGGCTAGCCCACCAGGAGGCCACTCAACCCGCTCGGAAGCCCACTTCCCCTTACCCCAACAGGCTTGGGGGTCTCTGAATCAGTAGGGAAATTTTTTATTTATTTTTTTTTTTTTCACTTACCTGGGCTCAGCACTTATCGGCTGCATATAGAGACTGTCTCTGGCTGCGGGGGAGAGGGCTTTGGCCATCACCACCGCACTCAAACTTCCTGCACCCACTGTCTTTCAGCTGCTTAATTAGTGAAGTCCATACTGGGAACCAGCTACCGGACCAAGGAACACCTCTGAGGGATCTCAGAAATCACCTCAGGAACTCTTAGCTGGGGGAGGGACCTTTAGGTATCACCACAGGAGAGCAAGGTTCAATCTTTTCTCCAATTTAAAAGTAGAAGTTTTTCTTCCAAAACGTACAGCAATCCCCATAGGGAAAGCACATCCTCTATCTGCTGGAGACGGAGAAATACTGAAGAGCTGAGGTAACTGCAGGGGTGTATATAGGGTGATGTCAGCTTTGAAACCTGATTCTGTCTCCATCTGCTGGCTGGGGAGCATAACCCATTGGTCCTGAGTCCATCTGGCTACATGTTAGGAAATATTCTTTTAACGTTTTACGTGACATGGATGCAGCTGAAAAAGGGTACATATGAATATATCTGAAGGTTCAAGCATGCTGTTATATTACCCTCTCACACTGAAAACTTTGATTATTATAAATCTAGAATGCCACATCCGATCTGGACTGCTCCATCTTAAAGTCTAGAGTGCTTGGTGAAATGAATTATGCAGAGTGCTCGAGTATTGTTAGCATGTCTAGTAATAATATGTGTATAATTATTTTTTATGGATGTTACCTTGCTATCTGCCAAGAGTGGATGACTGTGCAGAATATAAATATTCGAGGAGAAAACCAGCCTACTTTCACTGAGTGCTGTACCAGCTCTCTATTGTTTGGAGAAAAAAAAAACAATGCAGAATACCGAGGGCTATGAAAATGGGGTGATCAGGTGCCTGGGTAGGAACCAACACTTCGGCGTGTCAGTTATTCTCCTTACGCTTTACCTTTCTCTACTTCCCCGAATCTTTTCTTTAGAGGTTCAGGAGCTAAAGCGAGACACAGGATGAAAGGGCGGCTTGGACGTGGCTCGCCGTTCTCCAGCAGCGCCAGCCGCAGGGCTCACCGTGTTGCCTGCACCTGGCGCTCACTCACCCAGTGTGAAGAGCGGCAGCTGGAAGGCTCTCACCCACAGACCGTACACAGTTACCGGCCGTGCCGGTTTGGCGTCCACCACTTCTCCTCTCTTCATCAAACTGGACAGCCTCTGCCCGTCCTTTTTCAGAGCCGAGTAGCTGAAGGGATTTGTAAGCAAATATGTGAGCATCCCTAAAGTCACAAGCTTCGCCCCCCATCTCTCACCCCACACCTCATCTTTTTTTCATACTGTGGTCCAGCAGCTTCCTCCACGAGCTTTCCCCATGTATAAGCCCCCACACCCTCCTAGCCAAGCCATTGCAGCCCTTAGCCAAGGGTCACAGACCAGGGACCTCTCCAGAACCTGGCTTGTGTGAACCCAGAGCCTGGTCAGTAGCTGCCACTGTTCCATGATGGCTATGGCTCTAATGCCACCCTACTGGTTAGAGCAGTGAACGTTTAAAAGCAGGGAAGCCAAGATTCAAATCCTGCTGACACTTCTTCTGACCCTGGGCAAGTCACTTCTCCTCAGGCACAAACATACTGTAAGCCCTCTGGGGCAGGGACCTTCCTACTGTACCTGAATGTAACTCACCTTGAGCTTAGGTTTGTAAAGCCAAGTAATTAAATCCAAAATTTTAACAACATCTACAGTAATGTGACATCATCCACCGTACCTCTAAAAAAAAAATAGAGGGGGCAGGATTTTAACACCTAGCGAGCTGATTGACCAGCAGTTAACTATAATCTAAGGCTATATAAAAGTTTCCATGTGCAATTGTTTTAAATTTTAGGATGTTCAAAAAGGATTTTTCTTCACTTTGCTTTTTATGAATGTATTATTTCTTTGCTTAGTGATAAGCACTGACTTATGACCAGCGTAAAAGAACACTGGGTGTGTGATGTCAGACCTGCACAAACGAGGTGCAATGACACCGGCCAATCAGCTTGCTCGATGCAGAAATGCCACGTAGGAACCTGGAACTGGCAGGGTCTCTCTTTCTATTATTTACAATAGACGTACAGCGGCGGGACCTGCAGGATGTCCCCGGTGAACTTCTGTAGAACTCCTTCCAGATCCGCTTTCGTTATGTGACCTGTCGACAGGAAACAGGACAGCTGAGCATTGGTGGTCGTAGTCAGTGCAGCCCAGACCATGCCCACAAACAGTGCGCAGATACTTGACCCACTCTCCCCAGCGGTGCGGAAGGAAACCATGCAGCCCTGACATCCCCCCCCAAGGGAAACCGGACAGCCAGTAAGACAGGAGTGCACACCAGCACCCTGCTTGTATGTCTCCACTGTATCCCCAGGATGTAAGACAAGTGAGGGGGAGTGATTTGAAACAGCTAAAAAGGAAAACTGGTTCTTACCTGCTAATTTTCGTTCCTGTAGTATCACAGATAAGTCCAGACTCCTGGGTTTTGCCTCCCTGCCAGCAGATGGAGACAGAGAACATATCACTGACGCTGTACATAACCCAGTGTGCCACCTGTAGTCTTTCAGTAATGATCTGTACCCAAGACATGATGACAACAACAACCATACATTTATAAGCAAACTCCCTTCCCTCCAATGAGCCGGAAGAAGGTGAAATTGCCCAAAAAGACAATGGAAAACTTGTTTCCCAAATTTAACATAAACGATCAGCACTGAAAATCTCCAACTCTGCACTATAAACAAAGCAACAGTATAAGCAGCAGAAAAGCTGGAAGCTCTATTGTCTAAGTAAGATGGAACGCCAAGACTACCTCAGGCAGAAAAGGCAGCACCATGTGTAAAGATACTCCCGAATCAGACATCTGTAGGAAGGGATCTCAACATGATAGCGCCTGGAGCTCCAAATTCACCTGCACCTTACCCCAGAGACAACCCAATGTTGCTATCTGGACTCAGAGTTAAAGGCCAACTCCTTGACCAGAAACTTCTGTAGAAAAGCCAAAATATGCGACACCATAGCCTGAAGAGGCTGAGGCTGCACTCCATCAACAGCAGATCAGGACTCATAAATCCTCCAAATTGACACATACATCAAGGATGCCTCCTAGCCTGCAATAAGGTGGAAATAACTGCTACGGAATATCCCCTCCATCTCAGTCATCTCCTCTCAGAAGTGATGCCATGAGTCAGAAGGGAGCCGCCTGACCCGAAAATAATCGGGCCCTGGTGGAAAAGAGCCGACCAATGTCCGAACCTCAGGGGCCTGTTTATGACCATGTTGATCAGATCTGGGAAACATGGTTGATGTGGCCCCTCTGGAGCTCCCAGGATCACATTGCCCGGATGTTTCTCTATCTGCCGAAATCCCTTGGCCACCAGAGGCCAAGAGGGAAGACACAGAAGAATCCGTAGAGTTCACAGCAGTACCAGAGCTTAGACTCCTTCCGTACCGTGTTCTGTTCAGCAGCTGTAAAACCGCGATGCCATGGGGTTCCTCTTTGGTCAGGATACCCCCATCTTCTGTGAATGAGACACATCGCTGCCTCCGACAGCTCCCATTTCCTGGCTTCTAGCTTTCTCCGACTGAGAAAATCTGCCTGAAAGCTGCTCACTCTGGCGATGTGAGATGCTGCCAGCCAAGCCAAGTGCCGCTCTGCTCAGAGAATCAACTCCCGGGTCTCTCAAGCCACTGCCCGATTCTTGGTTCTGCCTCAACGGTTGATGTAGCCACCGTTGTCGCATCATCCAATGGGATCCATATTGGATGGCCGTGTAACCTTGGCAGTCAGACAAGCAACGCGAAATGCACCACTCTCATCTCTAACCGACTGATAGACCATGAGGCCTCCTGTTTCAACCACTGGCCCTGCGCCCGCACCGCCCTCCAACTGGAGAGGCTTGCATCAGTGGTGACTATTACACAATTCAGAAGCTCCAATTCCGCACCACGCTTAAGAGTGGTGCGAGTAAGCCACCACAAAACAACTGTTCCTGACTTTCCCCTCTAACTGAAGGGGAAGATGAAACTCTTTCAATAACTGATTCCATCAGGAGAGAAGAACCCACTGCAGAGGCTGCATATGCACGAACATCCAATGCATTAATTCCAATGTCGATGCCATAGAACCCAGGACAGGGCACCGAAAGTTCTAGCAGAAGCTTAATCTGACTGCAATTTTGGCATCTCTCTCTGTGAGAAACACTCTCTCTCTGTCAGCATGTCGTACTGAGCAGCCAGATACTCCAGAGTTGAGAGGGAACTAAATAGCTCATTGCCAGCTTCACCACCCATCCTAGAGACTTCAAGCACATCAGTACCTTTTGTGCTGTTTGTTGACAGAGGTCCTCTGATTTCGCATGAATGAGTCAATCATCCAGATATGGATGCACCAACACATCCCTCCTTTTGTAGTGCGGCCGCCCCCACCACCATCACCTTGGTGAAGGTACGTGGAGGCATTGCCAGCTGAAGGAAAGGGTGCAAAACTGAAAAAAGTTCCCTTAGGACTGTGAAACTCAGGAATCTCTGGTGCTAGACCTGATGGCTGTGCGCAGATAGGCCTCTGTCAAGGCAAGAGATGCCAAGAACTCTCCCTTGCTTACTGATGCTAGGTCGGACCTCAGAGTTTCCATGTGGAAACGGGGAACCTTGAGAGCCGCATTTACCTTCTTTAAATCCAATATCTCTTGAATTGGATACAGGGGGGAAAGAAACAGGACGCTTAACTTAAAATTGAACTCCGGCCACACTAAGCATATTCAGGGTCTGAGCCAACAAACTTAGTAAGCATCTCTGTGAAAAAGAAAAATTCTGAGCAGAGTCCAAAGCGGCTCTCAATCAAATGCAATGTCTCCCTCTTCTAGAGGTGAGAAAGCCAATTCCCCATAGGAATCCTCCGATGTCTCATGATCCACATCCTCTTGAACGTTACCAGGGACAGCCTCCCTGCGGCGTGTGCCTGCCGTGACTGATAAATGGGAGGCCCAAGCATGAGATCCTTACATAGCAGGTTGCTTCGCCTACACTGGGTGCCCCTGCAGAAAGGTCTGCGGGTCCTGGAAACATTTCACCCAGGACGAGGAGGATGGATCTGTACCGAAGTCCATAGGCCCAAACCTTGCTCTCTCCAACCTCTCTCTCTCAGGGAAGCTTCTGCCCTCGAGAACAAGGGAGGAGGAGAACTGACCATTGCCTTGCCTCCCACTCCCCTCCCCTCCAGATCACCATAGGCCGAGGGGATGTCCCAAAATGGACAAAAGCTGTATTAGTCAAATTGCTTTGAGCATCTAAATAGCACTGACACAAATGGAGAGAGAGGGAGGACTGAATTGCTCTCAGACGGCAAGCCTCACAGATAGCAAGGAGCTTAGACCTGATCGTCCCCCGGCGCCTAGCTCGCCTGAACTTTAGGTCTAGGCAACCTCCTGCGTGCACACCAACGTCACCCGGGTGTATGCGCACACCCCTCTAAGATGTGTGTAAATACGCGCTCGAGACTAGTTCATGGTCGCACACCGGCAAATACACGCTTCAGTTTAGGTCACGGCTTTACGCGCAAATGTACATATGCAAATATGCCCTCAAGTACCTGCAGAAATACGTGTTTAAGTCTAAGTTGCAGACGTACGTGCACAAATCTAGGATATGACCTTAAGCGCACAGGTCTCTGCACATGCAGCCACCACGTGGCGAGAATGTGTGCACACGCCTTAAACACGTGTGAAAAGAACCGCTGCTGCAGCCTTCCACATAGCTAAGCAAAGCTTGCCTGCACCTTCAGCACGTTTAGGCCCGGATCCGTTCAACATCTGACACCGAAAATCATCGAACACCTGAAGAGCTTCTCAACAGCTCAGGCCTCTTGACCGGCCAAGAATCCATGGAGACTGGGGCCGAGACTCAGCATCCCCCCAATACTTGTTCCACTAAACAAGCTTTGTGCATAAGCAAATTCAAAGCGGAAAAAGCCTTCTACCAGAACCAGAGACTTTTCCTCAGTGCAAGTTCCCATCTGCACCTCTGCGGGACAGGGAACTGCTGGCGATAGTAGAGCAGGGGATTCCCCTGCTGACACTGCTAGAGAATCGAAAATGTTCGCCATTTCCGCCCTGATGGGGAAACCTCAGCGCTAGACCCCGTCACCCCGCGAGGCTTATTCTACCGGTGCGGCCATGCTCGATGCAGACCACTGAACGCCTTGCTGCTTTTGCACGCTGTTCCTCCCTGCACCTGCAGCACCTCAAGCAGGACAACAGTGCCTCAGCGCCACGGAGCCAGCACCCGGTCTCCTCCACAGGCAGAGGAGCTGCTGAAAACCCCCATCACCGAACTCCCCGAGCTGCTGACGTAGCTGCCCCCTTTGCTGCACAGATTCCTCTATAAAGTTACTTGCTCTTTTTTTTTTACTCTCCAAGAACAAATAAAGATACAGAGAAACCAATACTTTCCTTTGGTGCAGAGGTTCAGGTCCCAGGCGCGCAGGCCTCATGGCAGATCAGAAAAGCGCCAGACCACCGGCTATATCAGTCTCCTTTCGCCAAACTTTAGCGATCCAGCCCAGGACAAACTGTATAAAAGAGATATCTCCCAGCTCTACTGGGCTTGCAGTGCAGAACTGCCAGCAGGATCCAGCACTGTCTCATGGGGGGATGAAGGATCTGGATCACCAGATGTGCACCCCAGAGACCTCCAGACTGAGGGTCACCAACCCCCTGCTCATCTGCCTAAACCAGAGGGGGGTGTGGCCCCAACAGAACCTCACAGCCCCCTGAGAAGATCGAGAAATTTTGTCTTTTAATCTTTTCTCTCTCCAGACTGCAGGTTTTACACCATCTCCCATCTGCTGGAGACAGAGAAATACCGAGGGACTGCAGGTGGCACACTGGGTTATGTACAGCGTCGGTGAAACTTCCTCTGTCTCCATCTGCTGGCAGGGAAGCAAAACCCAGGAGTCTGGACTGATCTGGTTATGTACAGGGAACAGTATTTATTTTTAACCCAATCTTGCTCGTTGCTCTCCACCCAGTGAGGTGAGCAGCACAAATTGGCATTAAAAATCATGTCCGCAGACCGCCACATCTGATCAGCCCTGTCTGGTTTTAGGGGGGGGGGGGGGGTTATTATTATTTTTAATAGAATGTGTAATTCTCCCAATATGGTCAGGACTGAAACAGCTTTTTACAACCCCTATGTTAAATAATATTTAAGTCTCAGACGAGAGGCCGAGAAGACACTGCCCTCAGCACAGCTCCGACCCGACGCTTGACCTGCTGCGGCAGCCCCTGCCGCTGCGCCTTCGCTCTCCCCAGCGCACATCCCGGCAGGACCCCCTCCTCCTCCCTGCAGCACAGGGCACACATGGAGAGATGGGCTGGATTTCAAATCGGACACCAGCCAAACAAAAAAAAAAAAAAAGTTTCCAGAATTCACCCAGCACAGAGAAATCACCAAGATTCCACTTTCGGCATTTTGAGTTATTTCATTCCCGGGGAGAAAATGGTGTTTGACATTTTCAGATGCTCCTCCGACTGCAGTCGTCTTTACCAGAAGCCCATGCAGGCTTGGAAAGAAAGGAAGAGTCAAAGAGCAGATTGAGACAAATACGGGATGTGGCCGCAATCTTTCTTTACTTAGCATTTCTAAGATTCCACAGATATCCAACACGTGGTCAAGGCGAAGTAGAAAATACATTCTTAATACACAGAGGTACCAAAGCCTATAAATGCACATTACAGCTCACGTTCTATAGACATAATACGATTCAGTTAGCAGAGTCCTCCTCCCCTGCAGGGCACATTGGCAAGCCCCACCCTGCACCTCGTCTCTGAGGCTTCAGGCTCCCATGGCAAGAGCAGAGGTTCATATTGCAGTCTTCGCTGGTATTTGATAGCCGATGAATTTCCTTCTGCTCCCTGGCAGTGCCCGCTGGCAGGGTCACATGCTGGCTGAAACAGGGGCTCTCTTAACTTTAGCCCAGCAATAGATGAGGAGAGAGCCCTGCTTCTGGGGGGTTTTTCCTGCCACAGCCTGGGTTCTAGAGGGGCCTGGGGCTGCAGAAGCCGAGGAGCAGCAGCTTCATCCTGCTCGAAGGAGATTTCCACCTGTTCTTCCAAAGAAGGAGAAAGATCTCTCTCTCTCTTTCTATTAATTTTAACAGAAACATGGGGGTAACCTGCAGGGAGCGGCAGTTACTGCCCTTAACAGAAACATGGGGGTAACCTGCAGGGAGCGGCAGTTACTACCCTTAACAGAAACATGGGGTAACCTGCACGGAGCGGCAGTTACTGCCCTTAACAGTAACATGGGGGTAACCTGCACGGAGCGGCAGTTACTACCCTTAACAGAAACATGGGGGTAACCTGCAGGGAGCGGCAGTTACTGCCCTTAACAGAAACATGGGGGTAACCTGCACGGAGCGGCAGTTACTGCCCTTAACAGTAAACATGGGGGTAACCTGCACGGAGCGGCAGTTACTGCCCTTAACAGTAACATGGGGGTAACCTGCACGGAGCGGCAGTTACTACCCTTAACAGAAACATGGGGGTAACCTGCACGGAGCGGCAGTTACTACCCTTAACAGAAACATGGGGGTAACCTGCACGGAGCGGCAGTTACTATCCTTAACAGAAGGCATGGGGGTAACCTGCACGGAGCGGCAGTTACTACCCTTAACAGAAACATGGGGGTAACCTGCACGGAGCGGCAGTTACTACCCTTAACAGAAACATGGGGGGAACCTGCACGGAGCGGCAGTTACTATCCTTAACAGAAGCATGGGGGTAACCTGCACGGAGCGGCAGTTACTACCCTTAACAGAAACATGGGGGTAACCTGCACGGAGCGGCAGTTACTACCCTTAACAGAAACATGGGGGTAACCTTCACGGAGCGGCAGTTACTATCCTTAACAGAAGGCATGGGGGTAACCTGCACGGAGCGGCAGTTACTACCCTTAACAGAAACATGGGGGTAACCTTCACGGAGCGGCAGTTACTATCCTTAACAGAAGGCATGGGGGTAACCTGCACGGAGCGGCAGTTACTACCCTTAACAGAAACATGGGGGTAACCTGCACGGAGCGGCAGTTACTATCCTTAACAGAAGGCATGGGGGTAACCTGCAGGGAGCGGCAGTTACTACCCTTAACAGAAGGCATGGGGGTAACCTGCACTGAGCGGCAGTTACTACCCTTAACAGAAACATGGGGGTAACCTGCACGGAGCAGCAGTTACTACCCTTAACAGAAACATGGGGGTAACCTGCACGGAGCGGTAACAGAAACATGGGGGTAACCTGCACGGAGCGGCAGTTACTACCCTTAACAGAAACATGGGGGTAACCTGCACAGAGCGGCAGTTACTACCCTTAACAGAAACATGGGGGTAACCTGCACGGAGCGGCAGTTACTACCCTTAACAGTAACATGGGGATAACCTGCACGGAGCAGCAGTTACTATCCTTAACAGAAGGCATGGGGGTAACCTGCACGGAGCGGCAGTTACTACCCTTAACAGTAACATGGGGATAACCTGCACGGAGCAGCAGTTACTATCCTTAACAGAAGGCATGGGGTTAACCTGCACGGAGCGGCAGTTACTGCCCTTAACAGAAACATGGGGGTAACCTGCACGGAGCGGTAACAGAAACATGGGGGTAACCTGCACGGAGTGGTAACAGAAACATGGGGATAACCTGCATGGAGAGGCAGTTACTACCCTTAACAGTAACATGGGGTTAACCTGCACGGAGCGGCAGTTACTGCCCTTAACAGAAACATGGGGGTAACCTGCACGGAGCGGCAGTTACTATCCTTAATAGAAACATGGGGGTAACCTGCACGGAGCGGTAACAGAAACATGGGGGTAACCTGCACGGAGCGGCAGTTACTACCCTTAACAGTAACATGGGGTTAACCTGCACGGAGCGGCAGTTACTGCCCTTAACAGAAACATGGGGTTAACCTGCACGGAGCGGCAGTTACTGCCCTTAACAGAAACATGGGGGTAACCTGCACGGAGCGGTAACAGAAACATGGGGGTAACCTGCACGGAGTGGTAACAGAAACATGGGGGTAACCTGCACGGAGCGGTAACAGAAACATGGGGGTAACCTGCACGGAGCGGCAGTTACTGCCCTTAACAGTAACATGGGGTTAACCTGCACGGAGCGGCAGTTACTGCCCTTAACAGAAACATGGGGGTAACCTGCACGGAGCGGCAGTTACTATCCTTAATAGAAACATGGGGGTAACCTGCACAGAGCGGTAACAGAAACATGGGGGTAACCTGCACGGAGCGGCAGTTACTGCCCTTAACAGAAACATGGGGGTAACCTGCACGGAGCGGTAACAGAAACATGGGGGTAACCTGCACGGAGCGGTAACAGAAACATGGGGGTAACCTGCACGGAGTGGTAACAGAAACATGGGGGTAACTGCACGTTCATGGGCAGGATGCTGAATCCATCTGTCTACACTAAGGAAAACAAAATCATCAGATAAGTAATTTCTCCATTTCCTAGAGAGTAGACAGATGGACTCAGGACCAATGGGATGTACAAAAGCTACTTCCGATTGGGGCGGGAGGCTGCCCGCGACCCGGTTAACACCGCTCTTGCAAAGGCTGCGTCCTCCCAGGCCTGGAGAAGGTGTGCAATGAGGACCACGTCGCCGCTCGGCAGATGTCAACAGGAGACAGCAGACGACCTTCTGCCCATGAGACCGCCTGAGCCCTGGTGGAATGAGCTTTAACCTGAGAAAGTAATGGCTTTCCTGCCTCCACATAGGCTCCCGTGACCACCTCCTTAATCCAGCGAGCTATGGTAGTCTGTGAAGCTGGTTCGCCCTGCTTCCTTCCAACGTGAAGGACAAACAGGCAGGCCGTCTTTTGGACCAGTTCTGAAACTTCCGGATACCGCACCAAAAGTCTACTGACGTTCAAATGATGGAGGCGGCGGGATTCTTCCGCGGCCTTGTGCTTATCTTGTGATGGCAACAAAATGGACTGATTCAAATGAAACTCCGAAACTACCTTGGGCAAGAAGGATGGAACGGTAGGAAGCTGTAACGCTCCTGCAGTCGTCTGGAGGAACGGTTCCCAACATGACAATGCCTGTAGTTCAGAACTGCGACGTGCCGAGCATGGAGCCACCAGGAACACCGTTTTCAAGGTTAATAAACGCAAGGAAAGACTGAGCAAAGGCCAAAAGGAGGGCCCTGCCAAAAACTCCAATATCAGATTAAAATTTACACAAGGGACCCCACCACCATAGCAGTGGCCGGAGGTACTTCATCCCTTTCAGAAAACGGGTCCTATCCGGATGACCCGACAGGCGGGTTCCATTCACTTCGCCCCTGAAACAGGAGAGAGCAACTACCTGGACCTTCAAGGAGTTAAGGATCAAACCTTTATTCTAGCCGTCCTGCAAAAATTCCAGAATTAGTGGGATTTTGAGCATCTGAGGGGAAACACCGCATTCCTCGCACTAGGCATCAAATACTCTCCAGACCCACACATAAGCTAGGAACGTAGAGAACTTCCATGG
Organism: Rhinatrema bivittatum; assembly: GCF_901001135.1. Classification (NCBI taxonomy): domain Eukaryota; kingdom Metazoa; phylum Chordata; class Amphibia; order Gymnophiona; family Rhinatrematidae; genus Rhinatrema; species Rhinatrema bivittatum. Next base: position 297,449,063 of record NC_042621.1, on the reverse strand, counting down.
GTGGAGTAAGGTGGCAATTACTGACACCGAATATCCTCGCTTCATTATGGCGATCCCTCTCAAGGGCCAGACCGTAAGATAGAATCAAGCTGGATCCTCATGAAGGACCGGTCCCTGCTGAAGCAGGTCCCTGTGCAGTGGGAGGCATGGGGGGGGGGGGGGGGTGTGTGTGTGTCTCCTCCAGGAGTCTCCGCATGTCCGCATACCATAAACGCCTGGGCCAAAATTATGTGTGCAAAGATTTCGGGTGCCTACGCAGGCCACAGAGAGGTGTATGCACAGCCTGCATACCCGGCTTTTCTTGTACTCTGTGCCTAGTAAGTTGTGCGCACAGCACGTGTGCAGAACAGACATGCACTGCGTGTACCATAGCTCTATTGTGGGCAATAGAGGTACAGAGAAGGGCTACCAAAATGATAAGGGGAATGGAACAGCTCCCCTATGAGGAAAGACTAAAGAGGTTAGGACTTTTTAGCTTGGAGAAGAGACAACTGAGGGGGGATATGATAGAGGTCTTTAAAATCATGAGAGGTCTAGAACGGGTAGATGTGAATCGGTTATTTACTCTTTCGGATAGTAGAAAGAGTAGGGGGCACTCCATGAAGTTAGCATGTGGCACATTTAAAACTAATCGGAGAAAGTTCTTTTTTACTCAACGCACAATAAAGCTCTGGAATTTGTTGCCAGAGAATGTGGTTAGTGCAGTTAGTATAGCTGTGTTTAAAAAAGGATTGGATAAGTTCTTGGAGGAGAAGTCCATTACCTGCTATTAAGTTCTCTTAGAGAATAGCCACTGCCATTAGCAATGGTAACATGGAATAGACTTAGTTTTTGGGTACTTGCCAGGTTCTTTTGGCCTGGATTGGCCACTGTTGGAAACAGGATGCTGGGCTTGATGGACCCTTGGTCTGACCCAGTATGGCATGTTCTTATACGCATAAAAACGCGCGCAAGGTGGTGCCCCCGCGGCCTACCACGTAGTGTGCCGACCAAGCCTAAAGTGGGGCCTAGCCCACCGGGAGGGGGGGGGGGGGTTGCTCAACCTGCGTGGAAGTCCACGTCCCCTTACCCCAATAAGATCGGGAACAGCGTCGGTACAGCACGTTGCGTAAGGAGACTGGAGGAAGTCTTACCGAAAACACTCCATCGTCTCTGAATCGGGAGGAAATTCTCTTCTCTTTTAGTTAACTGAGGTCAGCGCTTACCAGCTGAGTACAGAGACGGTCTCCGACTGCGGGGGGAAGAGGGCTTTGGCTGTCACTGCTGCCCTCTGTTTCCGGCACCTGCTGCCTATCAACAGCAAAGTTCACGCTGGGAACCGGCTACTGGACCAAGGCACACCTCTGAGGGATCTCAGAAATCACTTCAGGAATTCTCAAATGGGGGAGTGACTTTTAGGTATAACTGCAGGAGAGCAGGGGCTCAATCTTTTCTCCAATTTAAAAGTAGAATTTCTTCTTCCAAAAAGTACAGCGATCCCCATAGGGAAAGCATGTCCGCACCTGCTGGAGACGGAGAAATACTGAAGGGCTGAGGTCACTGCAGGGGTGTATGTAGGATGACATCAGCTTTGAAACCTGATTCCATCTCCATCTGCTGGCAGGGGAGCATAAACCCATTGGTCCTGAGTCCATCTGGCTACACGCTAGGAAATGGGATATTTTGGGTATTTGCTTTAAAGTTCAGCTTTCCTGAGAAAACACGAAACTTCCCACGCTTCCTCCTCTGAGTGTCTATGCCCCAGCATAGAACAGCTGCTCTCCTGTCTCCATCTGCTGGCAGGGGAGCATAAACCCATTGGTCCTGAAACCATCCGGCTACACTCTAGGAAAATGTGTTTTTCGTCCTGGGTTCCTTCAGCCCAACCATGGCAGTGACAATCCTCAGCCAGGCACCACAGACCACAGGCCTCTCCGTAACCCAGTACATCTGCATCCAGACGCTAGTCACCAGGTGTCACTCTTGTGCAATTGTGGGGGCTCCCCAAGTTATCCAGATTTTGAAAGGCCAGGTGAGGGGGGCCATCACAGATTCCTTGCACTGCTGGACGCAAGGTGCGTGCCTACAACAGCTGAGGACTGATACTTTCATGCTTGTAATTTCTGTAAGCCTGGCTTTACGTTCAGGCTGCTCGTTTGCAGGACACGAAGTGTGTCCTTTGATTTATACGTATAGGGAAGTCTGCTTATGAAACGGTGTCTGCAGCCAAACACCATTCCTGTTTCTGCTAGACCTAGCACCTCGACTGATTAAATCAATAAATCACGCCTCCGCTGTGACATCCCAAGCCTGCTACCGAATATAATGGAATAAGGGGCGGGTGGGGGCAGCAGAAAAGCAGTGCATGTCTCATCCATCTCCATCTCTTTAAAAAAAAAAAAAAAAGAGTGGAAATAATTAAAGGCATGAGAGAGCAAAATGGCTAAGCTTCATCTGTCATGGAGGCAACCGTGCCCCTGCCATCTCTCTCTCTACACACTCCCTTCCCAGAGGCAGAGGCCGGATATGTCAGCCTGACACACAGCATCTCCCGTAGGACAGGGAATTTCTCCCAAGAAAGTGGGACTACAAACAGGGAGAGGTGATACTGCCTTCTGTACAGGTCCCTGGTGAGACCTCACTTGGAATATTGTGCACAATTCTGGAGAGCGCGCCTGCAAAAGGATATAAAACGGGATGGAGCTGGCCCAGAGGGTGGCCGCTAAAATGATCAGCAGTCTTCATCGTAAAGCAGATAGGGCCAGACTAAACCTAAACATCTGTACTCTGGAGGAAAGGGGAGATATGGTAGACATAAGGAATCAATGCACAGGACGCAGGTCTCTTTCAATGGAACGCTCATTTCAGAGTTTGCTGCTATAGGACGAGGATGAAAGAGGGTAAGACAAAGGAGCAATCTATGGAAATATTCCTTTACAGAAAGGGTGATGGATGCGTGCAACAGCTTTCTCCGATGAGGAGGAGGTGGAGACAAGGCCCATCTCATAGTTGAACAAGAGATGGGACAAACAAACACAGAGGATCTCTGAGGGATAGGAAGGGACTATAACGTGAATGGGAGATGTGGATGGGCAGGCCGTATGGTTGGCATTTGCTGTCATTTTCTATGTTTCTGTATCTACTGTACAAAAACTTGCCTGCAGATCAGCAATGAGCAAAGGAGAAGGGTACCTACGGACAGCCCCTCATTGCCTAATCAAATCTTCACCACATTTTCTCTTATTTCTTTGTTCTGTTGATCTCCAGCCAATCGGACCTTGCTTCAACCACAACTGGCTCCCATTTAAAGAGGGTGAAAGAGAGGGTAGGTATTCCCAATTGTGGCCTTTACTCAAGGCATTCTGCATTTCTTCCTCTGGAGCCTCTCTCCCTCCTCACCTGCCCTGCCAGCAGCCATGGGATCCGCCCTGCGGGAGTCCTTAAGAGTCGCTGTAGGCTCCTAGGAACTCAATACTGACGTACACCTACAATCCCCTCGCTTTAACAATTAACCATAGGCTCCTTCCGGCAGATGCCGATGCTGCAGATCACCCAGACTGAAAAAGGTGCAGAGAGGGATGGATGGGAAGAGGTCCTTGTTTTGGAGGTGGTGGTGGGGGGAGAAACAGCACAAATAATTTGTTCTCTCTGAAACTTTAAATCTTCAAAAGATGGTCTTCTCTTGTTAGATCTGTCTCGCCATCTTTCAGTCACATGTTCAGTGGTTCTTCCTTACTACTCAAGTAAAGATGAATTATTTCTTCTACTTGTATTGTCTGGATCGAAAGGTTTCATTGACAACAGGTTTTGGTTTTCCCCAGCCTTTTGTGCAGTATTCATACTTTGTGTGTTTTCAATCAATGCTTTCTCCTCCTGGAAGTCTCCTTTCAGTTATTCGTGCTGCTGTTTTCTCTCCTGAGATCTCCCTTCAGCATCCATGTAGTAAGTGTGTATTAGGGATGCACATTCGTTAGGTCATTCATTTCAGTGGTATGCACATACCTTGTATATGCGTAAAACGGACAGTGCATGTGTGTTTGCCATAACTGTTATTTATTTGTAAACTTTTATATACCGAAGTTTAGCGAAAGGCCTTCACTACGGTTTACAGGTCTAACAACAGTTTACACAAAATGTTATATATAACAGATTATATATCAACAGTTTACAGGCATAACAACAGGTATAACATCAGTTACAAAAAAATATTAACGACTACATTCATAACTGTGGGAGGTGACGTAGGCTTTCCCTCCGAAAGAGAAACATTACAGAGAAATATGTTTATAAGAGTAGATATGAGGAATAGAAAGTGACTGTGGGAGGTGCTAAAACTAGAGACAAATGAATCGTCAAGCTGTGTATGTTAATGCAGTTGGGTTTTGTCATGGTATTTGTCATCTAGCGTTAGTGGTTTCTCCGTGTGGTGATATCGCGTGATTTTATAAATTACAATAGTGTGATATCAGTTGGGCTTAAAAGGCTCAACTGAGTTGATGCAGGGATGAGAGCTGGGTGGTGAATGAAGTGGTTGAGGTTAGTAAGGTTTCTTAATGGGAGTTGAGATTCTTGGTTGTTGTGGCCGCGAGAACAATTAGCCAATTCCTTCTTTGTAGGCTTGTCTGAAGAGCCAGGTTTTGAGCAGTTTTCTAAATATTTTAGTGTTGCTCTGTAGTCTTAGGTGTTTCGGTAGGGAGTTCCAGAGGCGAGGTCTTGCTATTGATATGGCTCTGTTTCTTACGGTAGTGAGTTTGGCTGTTGTGACTGATGGGATGTCTAGCTGTGCTTTGTTTGTTGATCTAGTATTGCGTTGAGAATTGTGTCGTTGTATAATGGTGTTTAGGCATGTGCTTTCACTGTTGTGTATTGCATCATGGAAAATGGTTAGAATTTTGTATTTGATTATTTTTTCTACAGGTAGCCAGTGTAATCCTTTTAGCACAGGGGTGATGTGGTCAGTTCTTTTGCGGCTGGTGAAGATTCTGGCTGTGGCGTTCTGTAGTATTTGGAGTGGTCAGATGGTTGATTCGGGTAGGCCTATCAGGAGTGAGTTGCAGTAATCAAAGCTTGTAAAGATTAGTGATTGGAGAATGGTTCTGAATTCAGGGTGATTCAGGAGTGGTTTTAGGTGTTTGAGGATTAGTAGTTTGTGGAAGCCTTCTTTGATTTTCATTGCAATGTGTTTTTTGTAATTCAGCTCTGGGTCAATCCATATTCCTATATCTTTCACGTTTTCTTTTAATTTGATGAGTGTGTTGTCAATCTGGATGGCATGGTTCTGGTGAACTCCACTGTTTTTTCTTTCAAGCAGTATACATTCAGTTTCCTCCATATTAAAGCATAGCTTCATGTGGTTTAACATGTTTTTTTTATAGTGTTGAGGTATGTGGCCGAGAGATTCATTGCGCTTTCGAGTGTGTTTGTTACAGGTATGATTAGTTGGATGTCATCGGC